>NC_048893.1:188057023-188354059 GCF_011077185.1 Oxyura jamaicensis
TTTTTTTTTTTTTTTTTTTTTTTTTTTTTAACTTTGCTTGTATTATTCTTAACTTTTTAAAAAGTGGGTAGGTCACCACAGATCAGGGTGTTGGTGAAGAACATGCACACATCATTACACAGAGGCTTAAGAGAGACAAGGACCAAAGTAATAGATTCTCAACCCTGGTCGACCTGGGTCTGAAAAATTATGTTTTCCCAAGAACCGAAGAGAACTAAGGGACCGGTTGGAAGTAAGATGCCATGCCCATATTTATGGCCTAGGTTATTAATTTGGAGGCTGACACAGATGCTCAGTTCATTGCAGAGAAAGTTCCACTATTCATATGCTGTTGGAAGATGCTGCCAGCTTTCTTTTTTTTTTCTTTTTCTTTTTCTTTTTTCTTCTTCTTTTTCTTTTTTTTCTTTTTTTCTTTTTCTTCTTCTTTTTCTTTTTCTTTTTCTTCTTCTTCTTTTTCTTTTTATTCTTCTTCTTCTTCTTTTTCTTCTTCTTCTTCTTCTTTTTCTTTTTCTTTTTTTTTAATAGAGTAGTACTGGAGGTGGGATACTTCCTACAAATGAATAATGACTCTCCTTCAATGCCATGGAGCCAGCTGGATTTTGGTGGGAAAGATGTTTCTTAAACCATAACAGTCTGGTAATGTTTCTTCACTCACTTCTTTGATGCACACATATAAATGTAGTATCTGAGTAGCACAATGGCACTATGTTGATATGATCAGTCTGCCCTAAAATCTCTTATGTGGTATGAGAATAAATCTGCTGCCCTTCTTTCTTTTTGCAGTTCATAGTATTCAATGGGTTTCACACTTTCTCCTGTGGTGTTGTTAGTGAGACAATCTAACTCTTGCTGAAGCTAACATAAACCTCTGCGATGGCTTATGGAACGTTCTGCTCTCAGTAAGAGGGAGATATGAACATCTTCAAGTAAATTCATTAAGAAAAAAAGTTAAGGACATGATGCAAAAGGAAGAACATAGTATTTAAATGCTATTCTAAGGAGTGACTGACAACACAATCCCAAGCCAGTTTTACTGAAGTGCAGAGTGAATATTCACCTGACAAGTCTGTGAAAAAAAAACAAAAACAAAAACACACATTCGCTTTTGCACTATGTTTATATGGAAAGTTTTGCAGTAGCTGCTGAGCGGGTCTGTGCGTGCCTGCATCAGTGGAAACTAGGATTAAGTGCTAGAAGTGCTGATGCTAACGAAGACAAAGCTGCACACAGCCACTCCTCTTAGTGTAAACTAATCAATTTTCTCAGAATCACTGAATTTGCTTACTAGAGCCTCAATGGCAGAGTACATTTCTTCTTCTTGTTGGTAGCACTGAACCCAGTCTCTTTTTGTCTGACAAGGGCTTGTGCACCTTTTCACTAAGCTATGATTAAGGCTGTAGCAATCATACTGTTCAGCTTCTGTTTTAAATGACACTGCTTGTATGGCTCTCTACGGTTGCAGTGAAAAAAACAAAACCAACAAATTGTAGGGTCAGAACGACCTTAATTCTTATGTCCTTCTAACATTAAAGTTGTTAAAAGTGTACTTGTGGAAGAAAAATTACAAAAAATATCTTGGAGCGTGGAAGAGTTTGTATCAAAAAAGGAGTAATGATTATGCAGTTATGCACTGATAGCAAAGTGCATTCTGGTAAGTTAGAGAAATACACTTTTATCGGATAGTTGTTGTACCCACATCAAAGTCACACAGAAATGTGTAAGAAATAATTTAATTACATTCTGAATGCTACAGTGGTATCTTCATATCAAGAAGTGGGGTTCAGGCAGCAAGATCAAGGTTATCTGCCCGAGATCACACAGGCAGCCTTTGCAGGACTGGATACCACATGTTAACTTCTGGTCTTAAACTACTCTACACAGCCTTCTTAACTGAAAAAATATTCCTTTTGTTAGATACCTTATGTTATAACCATTTGTTATGTATTGCTGGAATTTTATTTCTGGCACTGTTTGGAACACCTGGGGCTCTTCACAGGCCAAGGGAAGAGGAAGATTCTAGGGAAACTTGGTAGGAGTTATAAGCTTCTTTCAGTTTATGGTATCGGTAACAATTTCCAGCGTACATTTCAACAAAAATAAATGGTTGGTGAGGGTATTTTTATTCTCCTAAGTCTCTGTGTGGTAATGCGGTGGTTCATTCAAAGGTACGCTCTGTCCTCTTAGAAGCTGTCCTTGGTTGATGCGTGTGAAGGTGTTCCCTATACTGTTGAGACAGATATGTACGTGCTAGAGCAAATGCATAAACACTGCAAAAACGAAATAGAAAATGCTGCAGGACTGAATCATCAAAATCCATGGATCCTACACATACATATCTCAAACCTGCTTGGCTCATGAGGCATTCTAATTGCTCTGTGCAAATGACACAAGTGAAACAACTCCACAGCAGAATGAACTCACAGAGGCAGTCAGTAAGGAACAGGACCACCCAGATGGAACAAGGAAAACTTCTCCTAACTTCTCAAACCCAATCTTCCAGAAGGACCTACATCATAATTTCAAAGACAGACTTACAAAGCCATAACTCTTCAGAACATTAAAAGCCAGAAATTCAGTATTTGCTTAATAGATGTTTTATAACCATTAAGTCATTTGTGTAGTTTGTCTCACAGCTCACCAACTGTTCAGCCACCCTGTTCCACACAAGTAAACTACCCATCCGTAGGCTTGTCATTTGGTTCAGTAGACACCCTCTTTGCCTCCCTCACAATGTTGTAATAGTGTTATACCCAGCGCAGTCACTCCTAGCTTCATATTTACTGTGTCTAGATCAGACTTCCAACAACAATTGCCTCCCAAATGTCTGTGTGCTCCAAGTGTAGTAGATCCATTTCCACAAATCTTGCCATGTTAGACATCACAGTTACAGAAGTAGAATTAACTCAGTGAGGTGTCAGGAAAATCTAAGAACATGCAATCTGCTCAGCTGAAATACCGAACTGAATTCATGCACATTGACATTGCAGACTTAATACCTAAGATGTATAAGAATCTGCCTTTAGGCAAGATTAAGACTGCCTTTAGGTGAGTTTAAGAACCAAATCCAAAATAACAATTTATTCTACTGTCTAAAATGAGCAATGCATTTTCATGCCTTCCTTTCTGCTATTTGTAACCTCACTCAACTTCTCCATTTATCATTTGGAATAAATCCTTTTGAGATTCTGCACATTCTTTGCACTGGTGACGTCCACCTCCTACACCTCTTTCCTCTTTGGGAAGTGCCAGGGCATGAAACAATGTAGAATTCAGCTAACAGAGAATGTTTTTGGTTTTTTTTTGTCTTAGCTTAGTGCCATCAACCCTCTGGGTATGCTGGTCAAAGTCAGTACTTTCATCTGTAAGCCTTGCATCTCTGAAGGAACCCTATAAGTCATTGCCCACTCTTATGGTCATCTGTTTTTCACAAACTTCCACCTTTGCTCCAGATGCATTCTCTGATAAATTCTAAAGAGGAATATTATTTTTAATTGCCTTCCCAATAGCTCTTCCCTGTCTTGTGCCTGCAACTCTTCTTATGCTTTGTACTATTTCAGGCTTCACAAAGGACATAGAAGACACTGATACATAAATGGAATTGCTGAATTAATTCAGGATGGGAAGGCAACTCTCCCTGCACCACTTACAAAAATTAAACAAAGAGCTTCCATGTATGGTAGGTGTCACTGAGTTTCACCTACCCAGAAGAACTGCCCAGACAAATGAGCCATAATTACATCTGCTGAGCTTGAACTGACTAGATAAAGCCAGTAGAAGCTGGTAGCACAGGTAAGGTTTCTTTTCTTGCAATTTGGGTGGAAGGCTGAAAGGTTACAGAAACTGCAGTGGCAACTGTTAATTAGCCCCAGGGACAGAGAACATCAAAGACATTGGGCCTCAGGCCACATGACTAGCAGAGAGAGCCATTGCCAGCTTACGTATTGATGATCTAATACAGAAAGTGATAAACAGTTTTAGGGGATAGTCCTGTGAGGGACACCACCATATGTGGTCATCTGATACTGTGTAGAAGCTGAAGGCCAAGGTGAACTGCAACACAGGAGTTAAGCTGTCATCCATAGACCCAGCATATCAGCCACTCAGAATGAGCACAGGACCACACTTCCAACTCCCTCTGACTGTTGGATGAACAGTGTAGGGGCAACGTACATCCTAAAAAAGCGTCAGCTGCCCTGCATCCTTCTAGGGCAAAGGCTTATCTCAGGCTTTGGAGCTGCAAGTATGTTCCAGGGTCTTGCACCCCAAAGCCAGACTCTATGCTGCCAGCTGGAGCCCACCTTGCTTACACTGGAGGTAGATCAAGTGCCTTCAGGGCTGGAAGCCTCCCTCTGCCCAAGGGAAGTCCACAGTTTCACCACAGCCAGAGGTTCCTCCTACAGTTGGCTCCATTAGTTTGAAGTCTCACGCATTGCCATTTTTTTTTCATGAGACATCTGGGAAAATAAATAAATAAATAAATAAAAATGCAGTTCTTAAAGCTGCATATTCTGCTGAAGGCCCCAGATCTAAGCATGGAGATGTGATCTCAAAGGAACATCACCTGATAGAAAGAGAAATAAATTGTAAGCATTGGATCTCCACTCTAGTTACTCATAATACCTTAACATCCTACATATGTGTGCTGTGTTTCCTTGTCATTGGGTCAATAGAGATTTTGAAGAAAGTTTTCAGAACTTGAAATTGTCTGACTGAGTAAAAGGCAGCATTTCTTACCTGAACAGTTTTAGTTCTGCCTGAGACAGCAGCATTCAATGAAAGGTCAAAAACAGTGGTGAAAAAAGTCTGAAGGTGCCACACAGGCAACTCCCCAAATCCCAGATACCTCATTAATGGTGTCTTTAACCATGACTTAAATTGCCTGTCTGGTGCTTTCCTTTCTTTTCTTTTAACAAACAAACAAGTGCACCACCAGTGTGCTACTAGACATGCCTATGCCAGAGTGCCTGTCCAAAGAGCTCCTGGAGAGATGTGGAGTGTTGGTGTTGAAATTTATTTTCTGAAGCAGCTAAAATACAAACCATTGATCTGGACAGACACGAGGTGAGCAAAATGGCTCACAAACCAGCAGTGCTTAAAGTTTTCACAGACCTGCACGAAAGCATTTTAGAAGAAACAAAGTTATTGTGCCAAAGGGGGATGTTCAATGTGTGGAGAGTGTATTTCAGTAGTTATTCAGGAGTTTTCCAAATACAATGACAGTGTTAAGCACATCTTGGCAGTGATATATATGTATCATCCAAATAGGCCTTAACTTTGGGTCTGAAAGGCAAGCCGGGCTCTGAGATAGCTGGGACTTTAAAAACTATTCTTAACAGGGAGTGCATGCATCAGAAACTACAGACAGACCAAGGAAAAGAATTTCCAAACTGCCTTCTAACCAAGTTGTTAAAGGAGTGTTGTGTTCCCCATCCTGTTACTCATAGTGAAGTGAGAGGCTCAGCCACAGAACATTTTAAAAATGCTGAAATCCAAGCTGTGGAAATAGTTTATGGTGCACAACACTTTTTGCTACCCCAATGTGTTACTGGAGATTCTGAAGAGCTGTAACTACAGCTTCCATAGAGCTGTCAGAGGCAGACCTCTGATGGGAACCTTCACACTCTGGTAGGGTTTGGAAAGCCATTTAAAGCTGAGTAGAGTTTAAATAAAGTTTCCCATGGGCTGGAGGGTGAGGGGAGGCCCCAGATGAGGCTGGTCAGGGCAATTCAGGCCTGTTAGAGTCCTCAGGACCATGACAGCTTGTCTGGCAATACCCTGAACCTACCTTCTGTCTCCCTTCATCTAGGAAGATCTAGTCCGAGCTCATTATAAAACAGCATTTCTAAAAATGTTCCTGGGAAAGGAGGCTCTCTGTGTACAAGTGTGTGTAACAGACAGAAGAAGCCCCGAGTGACAGCGGCCTGTGCACCTGGGACTTCAGCAGCTGGAGAGAGCAGCCGAGCTATTGTGTGTGAGTATTAGTACAGGTTAGCTGAGTTAGCATAGCTCTTAGCATGAACCTGTGAACATTAACTGACTTTACTTAGTTAAAGCATGATCAACCAACAACAGAATGGTTTTGGTTTTGCTCAAGGACACAGCCAAGCTGCGCAAACAACCTATTGACCACCATGAATTGCAAAAGCATCCAGAAAAGACTGGAGCAAGCAGACTGTGAACGTAAGCAATGGTGAGAGCAAATCAGAGAAGAAATGGCTTAATTATCAACAATGCATTCTCTAGCAAATCCCTTACCCAAGGGCACTGACAGGTACTGGGGTAATCGGATGTGGCTGAAAAAAGACTACAGGGAGGGAAGACCCATGACCAGGATCATCTCTGCAACTTGTGGGGAGCCCAGGGAGTGAACGGAGCCCGGCACAACCTCATGACCCTGTGCCAGCACAACACGAAGCACAGCAGAAACCATCAAGCTGAGCCACCCAACCTCCCTCCAGGGTTGCACCATCCCTCCCACAGGATGAGGAGCTTGCAAAAGAAACCCAAAATCCAACCCGCCCGGCTTCTCTCCCTGACTGCATCACCTCTCCCATGGCACAAGGAAGTTGTGCAATTTGTAAATATCTGTGCATTGGATATAGTTGGCAAGATTTTGAGAGGAAGGGGCTGCAGGAGGATCTGTGTGGAAAAAGACATTAGGGCTACCCTTTGCTGGACACAGCTGGTCCCAGCTGGCTCCAGTGGCCCCATCACAGGACACAGCTGAGCCCATCAGCCAAGCTGGTGGCACATCAGAGCCAAGCAGATGAGTTTTTTAGTGCCTCATGAAAGAGATATTTAAGAAAGGATGGGAAGTGCAAGAACAAAGGACAAAAACACCAGGCCAGAGCAGGCAAAAGAAGAGGCATGACTCTAAAGGGACAGCTACTGATGGAGGAACCACCATGTGCCAACCCCAGCCTCCTGCATTGCCCATGGTCTCACTGAAGGGACTGAGCGGAATGTGCATGAGGCGATAAGACAACAAGAGGGGGGAGAGGGGTGTGGAGGTAAGTAAGGTTGTTCTCCTGAAGGGTTTATTTGCATACCATTGCAGAACCAGCTCTCTGAGATCCCTGCCAGGAAGGGAGGGTTCCACTTCCACTACCCCTTCTGAGTCATTTGTTGCTGTCAGGGATATTACCATCACTCCAAAATAGACTGTTCTGGTTCAGAAAAAAAACACAGACAAGCCTTTCATCAGCAAAGCCTCTTTTCAAGTCCTGCTCCTGGTCCCAGGGATGAATCTGAATCTGAATGACACCTGGGATAAAAAAGAAAATTATTATCAACAGGTCAAACCCTCACACTAACGCCAGCCTGAGATTTCGGAAAGATCACCCATACATCTTTGTTCTCAGCATTTCAGTTCTTATGGCCCAGAAAGCATCTGGGTTCACAAGGAAAGCTCTTTTTAGGAATCAGTCAAAGATTCACCTCGAGTACTGTGTTCAGTTTTGGGCCCCTCGCTACAAGAAGGACATCGAGGTGCTTGAGCGGGTCCAAAGAAGGGCGACGAAGCTGGTGAGGGGCCTGGAGAACAAGTCCTACGAGGAGCGGCTGAAGGAGCTGGGCTTATTCAGCCTGGAGAAGAGGAGGCTCAGGGGCGACCTTATCGCTCTCTACAGATACCTTAAAGGAGGCTGTAGAGAGGTGGGGGTTGGCCTGTTCTCCCACGTGCCTGGTGACAGGACGAGGGGGAATGGGCTAAAGTTGCGCCAGGGGAGTTTTAGGTCAGATGTTAGGAAGAGCTTCTTTACTGAAAGGGTTGTGAGGCATTGGAACAGGCTGCCCAGGGAGGTGGTGGAGTCACCATCCCTGGAAGTCTTCAAAAGACGTTTAGATGTAGAGCTTAGGGATATGGTT
Organism: Oxyura jamaicensis; assembly: GCF_011077185.1. Lineage (NCBI taxonomy): Eukaryota > Metazoa > Chordata > Aves > Anseriformes > Anatidae > Oxyura > Oxyura jamaicensis. The sequence goes on from NC_048893.1 coordinate 188,064,890, forward strand.
TAGTGGGGACTGTTAGTGTTAGGTTAGAGGTTGGACTCGATGATCTTGAGGTCTCTTCCAACCTAGAAATTCTGTGATTCTGTGATTCTGTGATTTTTAGGGATTCTCAATGGTCAGTCTTGGAATGCTGCTATTTACATGCTACGACTGTTTTGAATCAATATATTGACGGTGATGGGTATGTAGCTCTCTTTGTATCTGCCAAAGGATACTGTGTGGAAGGAAAGGAAGCTCCTTAGGTCTGTCTGCTCGACGTGCCATGGCAGACAATTCTGACAAGCAGCACTATCCACCAGGTGGCAGTGAGAGACAGAGGAAATCTGCCCAGTGGAGCCGCAGAGCTGAGACTGAAAACAGTTCTGCCTAAATACGGCCCATAATTAGATCTTGAATTGCCAGGAGTGAAAGAAACTGGTATGCTGGGCACAGCTGGCAGTTCTGGTAGCAGGGGAGCTACAGGGGTGACCTGTGTAGGACAGGTCACTGGCAGCCTTTCGGTCACAGCCAGTTCCAGCTGGCATGGACAACACCAACCCATCCTGCACCCAAACCAGAACCGATCAGAGAGGCATATAGCCCTCTGTGAAAGCATATTTAAGAAAAACAAAAACAAAAAGCAGATGCTGGAGGTAGGAAATACAATGGGAGACATGAGGATGTGTAAGCAGTGATACAGAAGGAGGCTCAAGAGGAGATGATGGGAAATGCAGGAGGAGGCTTATGAGGACATCCCAGGCAGTCCTCCCTGCAGGGACTGCAGCTGATGAAGGAACCCCTGCAGGAGCAGGTATAGCCCCGAAGGAGGTTTCAGCCTGGGGATGAATTCAGGCCTAGAAGTGGGTGAGGAGCTGCTGGGTCCCTCTGGGAAGGCAGCACAAACCACATGCAGGCTGGGAGATCTCTTTCCCTCCTCAGCTGTACGAGGAGCTCTCTGTGAGTCTGCAGAGATGTAGGCAGGGAGGCAGAGAAATGGATAAAATAGGCAGAATTGGAAGCAAGCCATATGCACTTTCTGGAGTACCAGTGCTAGAAATGGATGCATCCAGGTCTCTGTCCAGAGGAGAGTTTGTACTGTGTTCACAAGTCATTAAATCCACCAACAAAAGGTCACTGTGAATGCAATGCTACACAACATTGCTGAAACTTCAACTCACAAGACTTACCATCCACAAAATTTGTTTATAGTGTGGAAGTTGGGCTCGGACTCTATTGTTCTTGTGGGGTTCCTTCCAACTCAGGATATTTTATGATTCACGTTCTATGAGGTGCATGAACTGACTTTGTCATTCTAGCTCACTTGAGAAATTAAGGAAAAATTTCTGAGTATGTCCACACCCTCAGTTCTTAAAGTATACCTACTCCGTAACACGACAGTTTAACATCTGTGTACCTATGTTGCCACGTGTGCCTTCTGAGTGTATTACTGGCAGAATTCACATTTTAACATTGACAATATGAAGCAAACAATGAAATTACTCTTCCTTCCTCAACACATTCTACGGCCTGGCATGCTGAGCAAGTGTGATGTATACTGAGGAAATGGCTCTTTACTCTTTTAAAAAACAAACATTACCAATGAAAGAGTTAATATTTGCCATTAGCTACACTTTAATATTTTATGCTGATAGCAGAATTACAGGTAGAGCTTTTTAACAGAAAAGTTTTTTTTTTTTTTTCTTTTTTTCATTCTAGTAATAGTTGTTACATGGGTACTCGGGCTTTTATCTTCTCAGTTATCACCGAAGTAGTCCTGCATATCATCTTTCTTGCTCGGAAGGAGTGGTGGTTTCTCAAGCGAGAGCTCTTGAGCCCAATTGCTTCCATGGTGGAGGACACCACAACTGTGGTCACCGCTGCTCAAACCACAGCACCAGCTGCGTGATTTTCCTACCGGTACCTAATTTTGGATGTAGTACTAATAAACATTTCCACAGTTTATTAACAACAATACATAAACACTAATCACTGGTGTGGAGGGCGTTAACAAATACTAATCCGGTACAGTTCTGAAGCTTGGAACACACACACAGCACCAAAGATGGCTCCGACGCCTCACACTTGGCGCCAAAGCCCAAGCTGTGCGAGCAACCGGACGCCATCGCGCTGGGCAACTGCGCGAGTGCGCATGCGCCCATCCCCCCCCCCCCGCGCGCAAGGCGGGCTGCGAGCGCGCGCTCGCGCCCTCCGCCGCTCCTCCAGCCGCCAGGGGGCGCCGGGGAGCCGCCATCTTGGCCCCGGAGCGCTCCCATTGCTGCCGTGAGGGAGGCGGAGGGGCGGTGTTGCAAATCCTTTATGAAGTAAAAGTTTATAAAAGTAAACATTTGAGCACAGTGGTAGAAAAAAAAATCACGTCTTGCCTGCCAAAATCTGTGCTTTACCTTCAGATACATTCTGTTTAGCAATCGTGCCGTAGAGGGCATGCTGGATTTATGGGGGTGCCTTGGCAATAATTAAAATTGTTAAGTTGTAATGATACACTGTGCTAGTGAGGTGGTATGCCGGAGATGTCACAGAGGTGTGTGTCATGGAGATGTGACTCGCTGTTTGTAGGCGATGTCATTTTAAAATGGGGGGGGGCGGGCGGGTAGGGAAGATTACAAAAACCAAACCACCACCACCAAAAAAACAGAACTTTGACTAAGTGCAGTGTTCCTCTTACTTTTGTCAAAACCAATGGAGAAACCATCTGTGCTGAAGGGATTCTCAGTGTTTTGTAGGACTGCACCCACATAGAGATTTATAGATGAACCATTTTTAGAAAAGTGACGTTTTCCAGAAATAAATTCCAATAGCTGTGGTAAGGTGGGTTTCCCCCATTGTCTTTGCTGAAGTCTCCTTGAATGACAGCATCACGTTGACTGCTCTAACAGAAACACAGTAATGAATGTTTGTTAGTACATGCAGTTGACACTATGAGACTAAGAAACAATTTGGAAGACAATTACCTGAGTTAAAGAGAGTTATTTTATGAACAAGACCCCTTTTTTGCAAGTTCTAGGCAGGCACAGGTCATTCAGCAGCTCTCTTCATGCCAGACCTGGAGATAAAAGCTAGCTTGCCTTGGTTAGCAGTGATTAAGCCTTATCAAACATTCTGGTTTTCATACTTCATTCAATTAGAAGCATTTATATCTGCTTCATAGGAACAGTTTTTATTATATCTTCCCTTGAAGATACCCAGTAATTACAGCCCATCAAGGTCAGGTGAGCAGCTGGCTACCTAGCCCTTTGTTTGATTTAGGTCAGCCTGAATGCAAGCCTAAAGTAATGGCTAGATCAAAGTTTGAGTTCAGATGTATACCTACAGTCTTGGCAGTCACTCTGAATTTGCTCCAGTGTAGCTCAAATTAACATCTGGCTTGTGATTTCCAAATAACGAATGGGCTTGTTCTTTCTTTTCGTGAAGTTCTGACTTACCTGTTAAGAAATAGGAAATTGTCAGACAGTTCCAGGTGAGCCAAAATACAAGTAAATGCATATTTGTCTACAAATTTTGAAAGTCCTTTTTCCTGAGTATGCATTCTCTAATACCTTGTACTCTTTACAGCTCCAGGAAGCACAATGGTCTTTTCAAAATGCAAAAATCAGAGCTATTTGAAAAAGTTTTGAGTCACTGCTAATGAAATGCAGATAGCAAGGGAGTATAATTTAGCATGCTGTGAGAACTGAATAACCATTGATTTGTACGTACTGGTTATAGAAATAGAAGGTGTCTTGGAAGTGATCACTGCAATACTGAGGTGTCACCTTGTGACTATTGTGGCAGACACCACTGTCTGCTTTTTTAGGCTGGGTAATGGTGGCAAAGGTTCTAGTGGTATAAGTGGGCTGAGTAGTTGTGGTGGTCTAAGGCATACTGGTGGATCAAGTGGCTGAGGGGGGTGTACCTGAAAAAAATGCAAGCAAAGAGGCACCACACAGAAAACAAACAAACAAACAAACAAAAATCCCACCCTGCAAATATAATAAACTGTGCACACAACAAAAAATTACAATTTTCATTAAACAGTGATTTTGTAGTAAAATCATGTAAGCAGTTCCTGTAAATCTGTATTTTTCTCTTCTCTCACAGACGTAATAGTAAGCATTTATCTGGCATGGTCTGTTATATTTATCATGCCCAAACAGAATGCAAACAATAATCATAGCAATCTGTTATGTGGTCATTATGGCTTGGATACTGATTCTTTGCCTGTGTGTTTCCTGTGGAAAGGTCTAACTTGTAGTTTCCAGAACTGATGGCCAGGAATATAAGGAAAAGTTGTAAAATAAAGCAAACAATCAAACAAAATTCTGTTCAATGTTACAAGTATCTTTGTGTAAACACTATCAAAGTTCATAGAGCACTGCTACCTTATACTGCTTTAAGTGAGATAAAATCCTGATAAAATCCTGAAGCATTTTACTATGAAACAGTTGAGATTTTAGATGGGAGCATATTTTATTTTGTAAACTCTCCCCTCCTAACAAATCTCCAAGAATTACTCTTTCTTTATTGATTTATTTTTTCAATAAAATATTGATTTTACTAAGGTTTTGTATATGTGAAGACTGTCAGATAAAAGGAAGGTTGTGATAAATTTTACTTCTAGCAATAGGGAAAACGAATGGCTAAACCAATCTGGTTACATTTCTTAGTAAAAATGTTTAGGAAAGCACTTCAGCACATGAAGTAAGTACTCAATGTTTTTCTAATATGGCAGCTGAGCTTTGCCTGGGTGTCTGGAAGACTACTATTTTCTGGGGCTCCTTTTGACAAAAACAATCAAACAAAACCTGCTCATTTTGGGTTCACTTATGAGAACAATAACAATAACAAAATCCCCTTTGAATGTATGCTAAACTGTAGGTTCCAAATGTCTTCCAATATCTGCCAAGGCAGCAAAAGTTCAGCTAAGGTAATGCTGTGTTAAAGGTGCAGCTTGCATCATTTACTCATTAGTCGGATGTCTTGCCAAGATTAAAACAAAGACTGGAATGCTGTTCCACAGGTCTGGTTGACACCTGATCTCTTTATCTTTTATTCTACTGTTATGAAACATTTTCCTTTCTCTCTTCCTAAAGAAAGTTTTTAGGAACTTTTCAGAATAAAAATACCAAAACCTAAGATCCAACATTAATAATAGAACAAAATCTTTAAATACTTAATACTGCAATAGAATGGTCTTGAGAAAAAATAATGATTTTTCTAAGAGGGAATTGATGTTAAACAAGATCATGTTATTTAACTAGAAATTCTTCAAGCAGGCAATATGAGTAAAATCTCTTTTGTATATGTAGGAAAATTAGGAAAAATTTTCTTCTTTCAGTTTACTTCTGCATTATTTATATGAGCTTACAGTATTTATTTTTTTCCATGTATTTTAATATGTAAAATAGAGCTTTATTTTACACCATTTGAATGTCTGCTACTACTCAATGTCTTGTTGATATTGACAAAAACTTAAAATGAAGAAAAACTAATTTGATCTTAGTTCCATATTGAAGTTGATACACAATATCTGATGTTTCTTGTGTAACACCAAATATTCTTCTACAGAATACTCTTCCTCCAAGGTTGGTTCTAATGTCAGAAGGCATGCATTGATTTTAAGAACAATGTATTTCCTAAAAATAAGTAACCCTTCTTTCAGTGTAGATGTGAACAGAAAAAAAAAAAAAAAAAAAAAAAAAAAAAAAAAAAAAAAGAACTAAGAAACAGTTAATAAGAAGTAAGACAATGTAAGACTTCGAAAAGAAACTGGCGGAAACCATGTTTCTGAGACATTAAATGGTGAAACTACTAAACCACCCTGCATGATCTTACTGCAGTCTTTGCTTTTCCTGTTGGGAGGAAGTAGAGAAGACAGAACCTGACTTTAGTTGGAGGCACGCATCACAAGGACAAAGGACAACCGTCACCATTTACAGCAAGGGAATTTATGAGTCGATAAGGTAATTTCTCTCTCTCTCTCTTTATATTTTTCTCCCTCACACACCAGACAGGGGCCAGAGAGTTGTGGAATCTCAAGCATTGGAGACATTCAGGCTTAACTGGACATGGCCCTGAACAACCTGTTCTAGCTGACTCTGCTTTGAACAGGGTGTAGGGCCACATAACCTCCAGAGATTCCTTCTAACCTAAGCTAGTTTGCGATTCTAAAATATGTTTTGATAAAACCCAAGAAACACTTTGAAAGCAACATTCATTAGGCCGGAGCAGTTGGAGATCTCCATTCATGTGCTTACCTTATAACAATTAGGATATTCACTTTCTTTGTGGAGCCTGTGCAAAATAAATAAAATTCAGAATGTATTTCAATTCTCATAGTACTGATTGTATTAATACTTGAAAACAAGAATATAGCAAAAATGGACAAGTAGGAAAGAACTAGGTTTTGTCCTCTTCCTCTCTCAGGTATGAGCATTTATCAGTGCATCGCAGACTCTGCAGCTGATTTATTAACTCATGTCCAGTCTTTCACTGACAAGGTACAATATGCTGCTGCAAGCTCTTTCAGAAAACTTCTTTCTCAGTTCTCTATCTTAATAATACCACAGCCCAAGTCTGGAACACTGCAAACCCAACTGGATGAACTGTTTGTGTCTCTATCTTCTGTTGTGTCTATCTATCTTCAAATATTAGTACTTGACCTAATGAAATGATACCTTCTCTCTGCAAATCACATTTTGCCTGTTATGGGCTGTCACAATACTGCCTGAGACATTGTTACCTGCTACTCTTTCACCAAGGTATGAAGAAAAAGTTATAGTGCCAGTATGGTGCAAAAAAACCTTTGAAAGACTGCCAACTCTTCTGTTAGATTGGGAGTGTGAGACGGGGCTCATCTGCCTGTAAAATATTATCATACCCTTAAACCTGGTTTTGGCAGTGCCTGGTTAGTGTCTTCTCAGCCTTGGTCTGCATGCATGTGTTAAGATTTAAGGATAAACTACACAGAATGCAAATAGATGTTGCTTAATGTCTTTGCTTACTTCTGTGCAAATTAACTGAAACAAGAAGTCTTGGGGCCCCTCACAAAGGATGGTTCCTGACAAAAACGGGGAACCTGTCTCAAAAACCAGCTGAGACTGACCCTGTGGTTAAGACAAGAGCCAAGGAGCAGCTGAGTCTGCACAAAGGCAGGAGGTCAACTAGTGGTGATGAAAAAGTTGTCAGCCTTCATCCCCACAACCCCCGGCGACCACCACCAGGAGACTGCGCAAGCACAGAAGGCTTGGGGAGGAGTTTATGGAAATGACTTATTGGAACTAATTTTAATATGAAGTGTAGATAGGTTATGCATATGTATAGACGTATTGGGAAACTTCATGCATATGTAACTCTTTGCTGCATATAACCAAGGCAACTTGCTGCACTGGGGTGCGCATGACTTTGGTGGGACTACCCCCGTGCTGCCCAGCGCTGAATAAACATACTTACTTTACAATCTTACTGATTGTGGAGTCTGTTTTCTGCATGTCGCTCATATTCAACCTAAAATTAGTAATGTTTAATACATACATGCTTGTTCTGCTAACGTTGTCTTTTATTTTTAAAGGTTTATCTCCTTGTTTGAGGTTTGTTCTCAGTGCATTTTTTGACAGCAGCCTTGTCCATCTCAGCATCATTTGCTAGACTAACAAGCCATGCTCTCATGGCCTCCATTTTTGCATCTTTCTGTGCATTCATCTTGAACATAAGTAATCATCGTGTACGCCATATTTCAGAAGAATTCTCTCCAAGGACTGATGATAGCCTAGTGCATCTCTGTTTTGATTCAAGCTGATCACAGGTCCACAGAATCACGGGATTGTTGAGGTTGGCAGGGACCTCTGGAGGTCTGCTCTGAACCCTGCTCAGGCAGGGACACCCAGAACAGGCTGCCCAGGACCACATCCAGGCAGCTTTTCAGGATCTCCAAAGCCTCTCTGGGCAACCTGTGCCAACGAGGCACAGTGCTCAGTACGGGTGTGCTGCACAGTACAGTACTGCAAAGTACCAAAGTGCTTCCTGATGTTCAGAGGGAACCTCCTGCGTGCCAGTTTGTGCCCGTTGCTTCTTGTCCTGGCTCTGGGTGCTGACGCATCCTAGGATTACCATTTGCCCTTTGTGCTGCTACTAGGCCTTTCCAGCTCATGGCCATCCTGGGAACAGCAAGTACTTCTTTGTCTTAGGACCTAATTGTTTCCAAATGATGAGCATATGCTACAAATCTTTGCTACTAGTTTCCAGATAAGCAGTATTGTGTTTTGTAAAGATACATCTAATCTCAGTCCTACTACCCAAGTTCCCAAGGTTGCACAGTTCTTTCAGTTTTCAAACATTATTAACCAGCTTATAACTTGGAAAAATAAGAAGTCATGCTAATAAGGCAGACAAAATCTACCTTATATATTGTTCTGTTGCTTGAATTATTTATTCTGATTTGTCTCAGTAGTTTGACCTTTGCTTCCTTTATTATTTTTTTCTAAGAGAAGAGAGGTTTTGTTGGAGAAGTAGAGTGTTGAAGTTGATGAAGAATTGAAAATGTTAAATGTGCAGTTGTTGAGCTACAAAATAAAATGACATTTTACTTCATAAAAAAGGAGTTTCTATTAAATATTCTATTTGAAAAATCCATATGCTTTTTTTTTTTTTTTTTTTCCCATAAAACAATTCAGCAAGGAAAATCACCATTTTTCTAAGATTATAATTATAGTGAACAAAATAAATTTCTTTATAGATAGTAATTCTCATATGTAGCATGCATAAAGAAATGGAGAAAAGATGTGGAAGAAATCATGATCTGACCATGAAGGACCCCTAGTGGTATGAATGATTTTGATAAAAAAAACTATTCTGCTTGCTCATAATTTTATTAGGAATCACTGCAGAAGTTTAAGATTTTAAATTCACCTATGATATTTTGTGTTTCTTGTTGTAGATAAAGTAAAAACAGAAAATAGCAATATACAGTAAAGTGTCAGGGTGTACAATGGCACTTTGCTTTAAGTTCCATGGAACTTAAAGTAGGTGCTGTCAACTTAAAAATTATGTTATTTGTTTTTATGTGCTATTATTGAAAATAATAAATAGGGCAGTGGGTGAGAACAGATTGACTCCAGACACTGAACAGATTTTTGTAAGAAGCCAGGAGAGACCCCCCCACCCCTACTTTTATTACCTATCACCTGCTCAAATTTGTCTTTTTCTTAGCAGCATTAACAGCTTGATCCAACACACTGAAGTCAAACTTTAACAAAAAGGACAAGAAAGCAGATAACGATATGAGAGGTACGTCTGAGTCTCACTTGTAAGGGCTGTGCTACTACTTTCATATCCTCTCTGCTTTATTTTTTTTTAAAAAACAGCTATGCCATTACTTTCGGAGTAGCCTTCAGCCATTCTAGAAGATAACCAACTGTAAGAATTACTTAGATACTTTGTTCTTTCAATCAGACTTTGAAATAGTTTGACATAAATCTTAAATATATCTATTTTTTCCAAAGAATTCTGCAAATACATTGCAATTTTTTTTTCAAAGTCAGTAGAGATGTATACCTGCTATTTGAGAGGACCATTGAAAATCCAAATGCATCCTGAATGCAGTTAAACTTAACCACTCACCCTGGAAAAGACCAGTTGTTTTGGTAGAACTCCAGGAGCAGAGCTTTCACACCTGAAGGAGGATGCACAGCCTTTGGTGTTCACACTCACAAGTTTCTGCTGATGAGGCAGCACGAGGGAGCGATAATGCCAGTCCTGGGCTGGGCTGGGTCTCAGGAGCCTGCTGGCCTCGCCAGTACCATGCAGCCCTGGTCACACCTGAGGTGAATACAGAACTGTGGTAAAAGCAGGAGCCTGAAGCAGGAGTGACTTAGCACAAAGTCATCACAATCACAGAATATCCTGAGTTGGAAGGGACCTACAAGGATCATTGAGTCCCGCTTCTGGCTCCTGGATATCCCAGTATCTCTGTGTTCATGGCCATGCTTATCCACAAACCATAAAGTTTTCCGAAGATAGCAAGGTTGTTACACCAGAGCAGCTCCCACGTGTGAGGCAGCCACAGCCTACCTGGATTGTGGAACCCCAAGTTTGGAGCTTAGGTGGAGACAAAAAGCACCAAAACCATGATTCTCCGTTGGTGGTGAATCAGCAGCAGATTGCAAATATATGACAAATAAAATGTAAGGCAAAGATAATAGTACCTCAGTTGTAGAAATCAGATAGGACAACATATGCAGGGGCTGATAGTTCTTCTATTTTTTTAATCTTACTTTTATTTTAGGTTATGGAGATCAAACCGTCACACTTTGTGGTGAACAGAGACAAGGCACCTTGTGGCAGAATGGATGCCGGCATGGCCGGGACAAGGACAGACATTTGCACCAAGGGCAGGAGGCTGCTCTTCCTGGAGGCACCTCTTCGTTTTTCCATCATCTGCGATGCAGATGGAATATCATTAGAAGTGAGAGTCATTGAGAAGACACCAACGCAAAACACCACCGAGTTCTCAGGTGGGAGAGATGTGGGTGAAGACAACGAGGGCAGGATTAAATCCATCGGGATGGGATTCATCAGTGTGAACTGGAGACTTGGAAGAGCTGTGGCAGAAATCGGGGAACAACTAAAACCTAAGTCTCCAGGGTAACTTTGTCACAAGGAAGGCAGAGCTTGGGCACTCCCGCCACACAGGCACGAATCTCCACAAACCTCCCGCCTCACGACGAGCCGTGCCCCGCCTGGGGGCGGCCCCTCGGCCGGCACAAAGCTGGGCCCGGCCTCCAGCGGGCTGGGCCAGGTCAGGGCCGGCAGGCAGCGCCCCGGAGCTCCTTCCCTCACGGCGGGCACGGGGCTGCAGGGCAGCGCCGCGCCATGGAGGCTGCCGGGGCTGAGGCCGGGGCTGAGGCGCTCCCCGAGGCCGCTGCTGCTGCTCCTCGGCGCCGGCTGCTGGCGCTGCTCGGGGCCAAGCTGTGCACATGGTGAGTCGGCGGCCGCCGGCCTCCACGTGGAGCCGGGCTGCTCGCCGAGCCGCTCGGCCTCCTCGGTAACGGGGGAGGAGGCTGCGGGTCTTCGGGGACGAGCCTGGGGGGGAGCGGGGAGCGGAGCCCCGCTGAGGGAACCGCCGTAGGGGGAGTGATGTGCTGCAGCTCCCGGCGCTGGGAGCGGCGTGGAGAGGGTCCGGGCTGTGCTGGGGTTGTTGGGTTGATTTTGGTAGGTCTGGTTTAATGTTTCGTTTTTCTCCTTATCCATACTTTCCTCTTTTTATCGGCGTTGTGGCAAAGCTGGGTGGGAAAAGGCAGGTAACAGGACAAAATACCGGAGAGTGCGGAGTCCACAAAGACCAAGGTCCCCCTTCCCCTTATCCCTTGAATCAGTTTGGGACAGAGCCCCTTGGATGTGTGTCACCTCGCTGGCAGTACTGGTAAAGCACAGAAAATTTGGGGGGAGAAGCCCGCCGGGCTGTGCAGGTGCCACACACCTTCGTGTGCTGGCCGAGGGCTGCCTTCAGCGAGCAGAGACTGCCTGCGAGAACTACCCCTTGCCCACAGGTTCGGTCTTCATCTGGAGGGGATCTCTGTTTGAAAGCCTTTTTGGGGCTTCAGGTGAGTCTCTGTGAAGTCCTCAGGTACCCTCAGCTGACAAGCAGGAGGTGCTGGCTGTCCTGCCGGCATCACACTTGGCATCTGGATGACACAGAGCAGTGTGCTGATCAGGTAGAGACCTATTCCAGAGGGTAAAACCCACCTTTCTGTTCTTGGTTACAAGTTTTTCATCTTCCAGTTCCTCCTACGTGTCAGGAATGCCCCAAAAGGCAGGATAGGACTGGAATGAGCTGCTCAGTAACCTCACCTGTGCTAGTATTTTTGCCAAAATGTTGCCAAAGGGCTGTACTGAGTCTATTGCTGGTACTTGAAAGAAAATAAGTAGCTTTTGCTGGCTTCTGCAAGGTCTTCTCTGAGTTACTGAATTGAATTTTAATTTTTTTCCAGGTGGTTGGAGGCTCAGCCACCTGAGATTTCTTAGAAGCCTGAGTATACGGAGGCTTAATACTTATATGTAATAATGAGTTGGACTGTGTTTTTTTGTTGGACTTTTTTTTTAAATGAAATATATTGGGGAAAAAAACAGAAAGTATACTTTCTGGTTCTGCACGCTGAATAGGCTGGGTCAGCACTGGCCTCCCACAGACCTCTGTGGGAAATCATCATATGTTCTGCAAATCCCCAAAGGACTCAGAGCCGCTTACAGGTATAGTCAGATAAGATATACTGTCTAAAGAGAGAGGAGAAGTAATTACCAAGTAGCCAATTACCAAGCAGTAAAAAACCAAAACACCCTCATCAAAAAAATACAACAACAAAACAAAAATGCTACCAAAAAAAAAAACAGCTATAAAACTAAAAGGCCGTGTCAGACCACTTACCTTGTGTCACCAGAGTCCCAAATGGTTTAGTCCTTACCAACGCATTTAAAAACACACACAAAAAAGAAGAGAGGACCAATTTCTGGCATGGAAAAGGTAATATATTTTAAAGAAAAGGTGAATTATTAATAAGAATCACAGTAATCAATAGTCATGTCAATACTAGAATGAAGGGAAGCATGTCTCTGAAGCATTTTTCCCATGAGAAATTGTCTTGCAAAATGAAACCAGTAGGATTTAGTTTACTCTCAAATTTTTGCAGAGGAGCACTTTGTGCAAAAGTTTTTTCATTTGTTGTTGGAATTTGGTGAGCACTGAACTACTGAAGCTCAAGTAAAGCACCTGAGCACACGTTTAACACGAGTAACCTTGCCATGTCAAACCGCTGCCTCGCTGCCATGTCACGCTGCAGGCACCTTGTGGGTGTCCCGCTTGGAAGAAGTTCACTTTGACACCTGGATAGATGGAGTGAGGAGGAAGCGCTGCTGCTTCCTGGCAGGCATGCACCTTGTCATGTCCATGCAAGAGGCCAACATTGTATGCACAGCTGAGAAAGCTGCCAGAAACACAGTGTTTTGGGGTTCTCAGGACGTTTTTTGAGGACGGACTTCCACCGTCGCTGAGCAGTGTCTGTATTTGCCTCGTTTGATCTCAGCGTTTTGAATCTGTTCAGAGAGGGGAAAGACAAATCCCTGAGTTAAAATGGAGAAAAATAAAGAAGGCAGGGTGAGGCTGACTGCTTGCCTTCTCAGAAGCCCTCAGCACTGCAGAAGCCAGCGCTGTAGGAGTGCCTGGGCACACATTAACTAAATAGCAATGCTTGCTGGTACAGTAATCACCAAACACACCGTCCTGCAGATTCTGAACCTGCTTCTCTTCCCACCTGCAAACATGCAAAGACAGAATTCCCTAGGTACTTGAAACTGGAGAAACTTAGTTTTTATGAAAGCTGAGAATCAGCTCCACTGAGACAATCAGGTCATCCTTGATTTCGATAAATGAAGCTGATTTTGAAGCTGATTAATGCTTAACAAATTTGATTATCAGCAAATTTTCTGTCCTTTCAGCCTCTCACCAGAGCTTGGTCAGTACCCAGTTTGCCAAAACACTGTGTAGGTAGAGTCCAGGTTTCTTCTGTAAAGAAGGTGCAATAGTTCAGGTGAAGCAAAGCTGCCTCTTACATGGCCTGGGAGGATGTTTAAAAACCTGCTCCACAGAAACCCATATTAAACAGGCCAGCTGCCTGCGGCGTGGTGTTGCCTGTGCTGCTCGAACCTCATTTTCCCTTACTCTCGTTCACCACCTTAGTTCTTCCTTGATATTTCAGTGGCTCTTCTGTTCTCTTACCACCTACGAGAGGAGCCAGAGTTCGCAGGGCTGGCAAAGGGAGAGCTGGGAGCCGTGCTCGTGTCTGCTGGAGAGAAAAGGTAGTTTCAGCTCTGAAATTCTTAATTAAGATTTCTTCTTAATGGCACCTGATGGCCTGAGTTCTTTGGGTGTACGTAAAGAGACATTTCTGCATCAGTCTGAAGGATTAGCTGGAATGTGTGCACAGTCTTTGCTGATTTGTTCACCAGATGGTACTTGCCAGAATGAAAAGAAATCCAGTATGACAACAATGGGATAGCTCCAAAGCTTTTTTTCTTTTTTTTTCCAGCAACCACTCCTTCTGCTTTGTGTGCATTTTACAGCACTACTTACAGTTAATGCTGTGCCACAAAGTAGCCATGATAAATTTCTGTCTGAAACATGGTTTCTCTTGCTTATTTCAGCCTTCCAAATGCTGGAAATGAGAATGTTTGTTCTTTCATGTGCCAGGAAGAGGCGTTCACACCAGGCTGGATAGGATCCTAAAGGTTGCCACAAGATACATGAATACTTACAGTGTGGATGTGCAGAGTTGCTGGGATGTTCAAGGCAAGCTGTAGCAAAACATGGCCTCGTGTCTCTGGGAAGTGCAGCACTGTTGGACTTCACAGAGATTTGCTGTCTCATCAGAATGGATTTGGAGACAGAATTGTTAAGTTTAGCAGCATTTTTAAAGGTAGATGGGCCTTGGCGTCAGGCTGAACTGGAAATGAAATGCAAGCAGCTGAATTTGAGTCCATGCAAAGATGATGTGTCGGTTCCAAAAGAAGGGATCAATTGCACAGTTAGAGTTGGCTTTAGCACCCCAGAACACACCCTTCCTACGGATGACATTGGCAGCTGGATTGCACATCGTGGCTGGGTCATCTGGTAATTACTGCGCTGGAGTCACACACGTTGGAAAAACAACCGGTGTCTGTCCTGTGGTGTGTCTGGCATGCGGGAGTGACTTGGAAATTATCAGCGGAGAGCTGTGGATAGGTGCAAAATCCTAGTGGGGATGCTCTTTCCTTGCTCAATTACTCTGTAGCAACAAATGAATTAGTTGTGCGGGCAGTTAAACTGTCATCAGTAGTCTTCAGAGTAAACAAATTAAATGTGAACTTGAGCAGACCCACGCAGGCAGCACAGCATTGAGCCAACCTTGCTGGACAGCATCTGTGAGAAGGCAGGCGGGGACCAGGGTGGTACGACTGCGTAGCTCCAGTGACAGGAAAGCCAGCCTCACCACAGGATACACAGCCGTCTTTGCATGCTTTTATTCATCTGGGAACATCTGAAATAGTCCAAGGCCACTTCATATTAAGTGAAGAATCACTGCTAAAAGAGCAGGAGGTGGTTTGTTGGTGTTTCCCCAGCTGAGGGTTGGACTTAGAAATCACAATAAGAGCTAATGTGATCTGTGGCCAAAATATGCTCTTAACTGCATCCTCAGCTATACCAGAATGTAACAGAATATAGCAAAAAGGATGGAGGATGTAACTCAGGCTGAGCTTATCAAAATCTCTCATGATGAGAATAGATCCTCTTGTTGGGCTGAGCCTGCCCGGCTGAGCTGCGTGAAGATCCTTGCAAATGTTTTGCAGCCTCAGTTGCTGCTGGTTCAGACTGGCCTCACCTATTTTTACTGGCTGTCATGAGGTTGGATGAGATCTGTGTAGACAGAGCACTGCTTGCTGCTGAAATGGAGGAACACTGGTAGGCAGTGAAAAAATAATTGCCAATCTAAAAAACATCTTTTTCCCTGTACAATGACCAAACATTCTCAAAACCAGCTTAAACATTTGGTTCTAAGCTTACTGTGTCTTTTATATTTACAGGCATATTCTGAAAACCATCCTTCTGGGCCAGATGCTCTCCTTGTTTATCTGTGGGACTGCTGTTACAAGCCAGTACCTAGCGGAACAATACCAAGTGAATACTCCAATGTTGCAAAGTTTTATCAACTATTTTTTGCTTCTACTAGTTTATACAACAATGCTGGCATTTAGGACTGGTATGTGAAATACGGGACGGGAGATTATGCTGCTTTTGTTTTTCTTTCTCTTCTACATTTTCCTTTCTTGAAACTAAAGAACTTACTCAATATTTGTCTTCTTCTTTTAGAGATCCTGCTGAAATTCCTGCCTTATAATAACACATGGGAATGAATTTCATAGGTTAAATGTGCAATTAATTAGATTTCTATTAATACCTGTTTAAAATTCTTATATTTGGTTTGAAGTCCTCTGTTATATTAGGAGAAAGTAGGCATTGTTGTATTTATTTTTTTTTAACCAGATGCTATTTAATATTGTTCCTATATTATTAATTTACTCTTTAAGCATTCCTAATTTGTATTTTTTTTTCTTTTCACATGGAAGGATTTCTGTGCTTTCCACTGTTTTTTCCCAGGCTACGTTTTGCTGTTGTCATACCTTTCTTAAGCAGAGACAATCCAAACTGAACACCTCAGTATTACTCATGCTTCTAAAAACACAAGTTTCCTTCCTTTCCATGGAAATAAGCATGTTGATTGCTGCTTTCTTCTAAGCAGGTGGTGACAGTCTTCTTCAAATTTTGAAACAGAGGTGGTGGAAGTACCTGTTTTTGGGACTGGCTGATGTCGAAGCCAATTACACGATTGTAAAGGCCTACCAATACACGACCCTCACCAGCGTGCAGGTAAGGACCAGTCTTTATTTGGACTGTTGCTTTGATTACAGTTTTGGTCTTGTTTCTGAAATGAGATTCATAGGACAGATAGGGAAGCTATTTAAGCCTGAAAAAGCTTTTCAATATCTGTTTTCTCTGCAGTACAAAGAAGAGCATCCTGCCTCATGAATAACATTTCCAGGAAGCAGGGAAGATTGGCTGGTATTGCCCAGTGCCAGCTCTTGAGTTGAACTCTAATTATTTTGATAGAAAGCACTTCTAAGAGTTTGCTGACAGCCACTCAGGTGTTTTTTGTTTGTTTTGTTTTTGTTTTTGTTTTCGTGAGACAGAATAAAGATTTAGGACCGGATAACACTGACTCAGCTCGGGTTCTTGCTGATGGGAGCGAAGTAGATCTCCTACCTAGTTCTAGAGGCAGTGGGAGGCTTTGTGAGATGCAATTCCACATGTGAGGACATACTGGAAGTTAGCTGGTGTTTCTGACCATGCAGCAAAGCGTTCAGATGTGGCACTTCAGACCCCTCTCTGCAAGAGATGGGAGGGAGGGAGGTCGGTGTGCTGGGCACCCAAAATGCCAGTTAATGGTAACGTCCCTTGCAGTGCCAGTGCTCGGTGCTGCATTGCTGCACTAGGACAGGTCTCCTGTTCTGAATCAGCAGGAGGATCAAGGGTGCAGTTTTTCTTACCCTCCACAGACATCAGCTGCTTCTGCTGGGACAAGGAGGGGACAGCGCGGCAGCAAGAGCAGAGGGTGATGGAGCTGTGCCAGCCTATGCCTGCTGTTACCGATGGTGGAGCTGTGGCTTGGACCCCATTTACCTGAATAAAGGCATAATGTGTGATACAGAATTAGCTGTTAGGTGAAAAAGAGTGGTTAGGTGTCAGTGTTTTGCAGAGTCAAAGTAACAAGGGTTAATATTTAAAAGAATTACCTGTAAAGCAATAAACTCCTGTGGTCTGGGCTCCTTTTAGAGAGCTGCAGTAACTTTTCCTTGCACTGCTAAAAGAACAGCAATGTTCCTTATGGGTTATTATTGTCACATTTCCACTTTGTAATTAAGTGTTATGGCTCATTGAGCTTTTAATTTACCTACAAATAATGCCTCAGAAATTAGTCTAAAGAATGACATGTTTCAGTCTCAAGACCAAGCTAAGCTGATAATTGAGATACCGTTTGATCATGTACTTTACTGCTGGAAAACAGGACTTCGATCCAAATTCTCAGCAGTAATAAAGCTGTTCCCATGACTTTTCATGGAAATTAAGAAAGAATAGGTACGGTGGGTCATCGAGTTCAATTGCCAAATTCAAGCATTTGCTGAACCTTTTCTGCTTGTGATAATCTTCAGACTGATGCTTCAAGTGCCAGTTCAGCAACTGTGAATTTGCTGCAACTGCCAGTTGCAGCCAGGTTTCTTGCGCATTTTCTGGAGTTACCAGGTTCTCACCACTGTCAGAAACGAGATTCAGGACAAGAAAAGCCTGTGATTTGCTCCAGTACGAGGCTTTGGCTATCTGTCAGCAGCAAGCAGTTCAGCAGTTACGTTAGAATCTGTCGTTCAGAGCTTCTGGCCTTAGTAGCGGCTGTAAATGGATGCCCAGGGAGTGAAAGAGCAAAGCAGGAGTATGTGGGACCTTCCTGAATACAGTGAAATCACTGTGAAAATGCTGGCTGGCTGGAGCTTAGCTCAGCCCAGTGGTTTTCTTCAAAGACAAGTTTCCGCTCAGCAAGGAACTTCCATGTATTTTCACGCAAACACAGGAAAAAAAAAAAAGTGGTTTTCTTTAGTTATCAAAAGCTAGCATTGCAAGGGGGGGTTTGGGAGATTTTTACAGAGATACCATCAGGATGGCAGCTCTCTGCTCTGTAAATACAGAGAAAGACTTTGGTCTCAGCCGCAACCCCTTTTGTTGGGCTGTGGCTGAGACTTCCTCAGCGTTGGTGTGCTCCAGGCTGGAGACAGGACCTGACTGCTGTTGTTTGACCACATATTTCACAGCAAAAAGCAAGCAGTGCAGCTGTGGCTTCATGTTGTCAGCATATTACGAGGCACGATTAGCGTTTTCACCGTTGATAATTCAGATGGGGAAATTTTATAGGCAGAATAGTTTGTGCAAGAGTCTGAGCCTCAACAGGAGAAACTGTGGTGTGAGCCCCAGGGGCTCAGCTGCAGGCTGCCCTTTGGAAGGCATGCGGGGAAGTGAGCAGCGGGAGCTGGAGAGCTTTAGTGCTCTCAAAGCTGTCTGGAGCTGGCGGTTACAACAAAGCAGCAACCTCCAGCAATCTGGGATAATTGATTAACCACGTATTAAAACATCTTTTAATAATTTACTCACCCTACCTTTAAAACTTTCCTATAAACAGTGTGGCCAAAGCCTGGCTTGAGGAAAAACACTTGTAAATCAAATCAACAGGTTATCTTTATTTTTTTTTCCCTGTGTAAAGATACAGGCTAGGATTGAGGAAGATGAGAGTTTGCTGAGGCTCTGCTGGCAATAGTAATCAGAACCGCGGTACTGCTGTAAGTGTCATGAAGCTGGAATAAATAAACTTCATTCTTTTAAATGGCTCCATTGACACAATTCATTGTGATGTTGCATCTGCTTTGCACTTCTTTGATCTTGATCATGTACAGAAGAGAGCATTTTCCACCAAAGAGCTTGGTAACGTGGTAGATGAAGGGAAGTCAAGACCCAGTAGTTGGAAATCAGATTTTGTTTTTGTCTGTAATTGAGGGTAATTGTCCCCTGCAACAGATTACCAGTGTGTGTTCTTCATCATTTGGTGCCTGCATGTCCTGGCTGCCAGTCCACTAACCAGGATGCGGTAGCTCTACAGCATGTTATTGGTCTGGATGCAGCAATTCCCCATCTGGTGTTACTGAAGGAGGACATTATCTACTACTTCCTTACATCCTAATTAAGTATTTTTTTTCTGAAGGTTTTTTTCTTCCGCTCTTTCTGTTTGAGTTGAAAAACTGCTGGGAGGTTAGAAAGCTGCATGGTAACAACTCAACAATGGGGAAACGAAAGCCTATTTATTAACAGAAGAGATTTCTACTATGAGGGGGATAAACATTTTTCTCCTTTATTTTTGTAATATTTCTTCATTTCCATGGTTACAACTTCATACCAGAGATCTTTGGTTAAGACTCAGTGCTTTCAAATACAGTGCTGTATCCAGGACAGAACTGCTTCGGACAAGAGGTGAAAAAAACAGAGTTATGAGAGCTAAATCATACATGGTGCTGAAACAGATAAATCGACACTTGATACTTGTCATAACAGCCAAATTTGGAGGAAGTCTTTGAAGTTTTTGTTGTTTTGCTGTTTTTTTTTTTTTTTTTTTTTAACCTAGACAAAAGGTGAGGTAGAGAAAAAGGATGATAAATAGAAACTCACAGCATGATACTTTTTTGAACAAAGAACAATGTTGTATTGAAATACATGCTGTCATGTATTACGACTTGTGTGCTTCTAATGTCTGATAATACAGCCTGGGCTAGTACCTGTGTTTTTACACAGACTTCTGAAGCTGAACAAGCTGGAGACAATCCAAGAAACAGACAAATAAATGGAAGGATTAGAGAGAACCATTAGGATTTAATCTGTAACAACCCCCTTAATGCTGTGCTGGTAAGGCTCCAATATTTGTAGTTACAAATGTAAAAACAGGCTTAAGAAAGTTTGGTTGTAACCCTTGTGGGTGATGGCTGAACTAACAAGTAGAAGACTGTGCTGGTGGGTAGAAGCTGGCAGAAGTTGGACAGAAACATTACAGAAGGGCTGGGCGCTCTTGCCTTAATTTGTAATGCTTCTGCCACAGCCCTAGAGACCTGAACCTGACACTTCCTATTGACTTCAGGAGGCCAGGTGTTAAGGGTTGACATTTAAGAGTATTTTGTGAGCAGTCTTCGGAAGGCTGACTATCTGGTCTGCTATAGCCTGCTCCCTTGTATATGGTACTCAGAAAATCCACCTCTTTTTTTTCCCTGGACAAATTTGGAAACAAAATCTATTTTGTCGCATTAAATATTGAACCAATTATGGTTAGCTCAGTGTTCTTGGTATTATTTGGTTATTATAGAACATTAAGTCCATTTTATGCTGCTACCTATTTTTCTGCGTTAAGTGGTTAGCTAATTTTTGATTTTTATTTTTTTTCCCCATAACGTGGGTGAGGCTTACAGCAAGGCAAAGATATTTAAGATTTGAAGAACACACAGGGAGAGGGTAATGAAGAAAGGAAAGAGAAGTCAGTGTCACTGCTTGTCATGGAGTACAGACATCCTTGAACTTTGGCTGTTAAATCTGCTCAGGGCAGCGTCTGCAAACACATCTGAAGTGCCTCTGAACTCCAGCTGCCTTGTGTGTCTTTGCTGCCATGGCATGGATAAATTCCAGTGACCTGCTTCTGACTGAGGTGGGCTGAAAAAACATTGGTGGATTGTACGTGACTTTGAGAAGCTGGAAGATTGTGAAGGTGGCTTGGAAAACCCCTTCTTCCCATCCTGTTTTCCTTCCCCCAATTTTGCACATGGCTTCCAGCACATGTACCAGTGCTTTTTCAGTAGGATCCACTTGAAGAAAAAAAATAACAAAACTGCAGGGTCCGATTTTTGCCTTACTGACTTTGCTGTACGATCAGATCAGCTGTATCCGTTAGCAGGTCCAGATTGGTGTGGCTGAACCACCTCCTCGTATTGGTGTCACGGGGAGCGGTGTGGTTTCAGTGCAGCGTCCTAGCATTAATTTGTGAAGCTGCTAAGACTGATGAGATCCATCACTGGAAGAGCGTCTAGGTCAGTGAGAGAGGGGACAGTTCCTCCTCTCCCCCACAGACCCCTTTGCTCTCAATGTGCTTTTTGTGGTAAAATGTGGGTCGGACCCCTCTTGCATTTAAACAAACCCATGGGGGTTGTTTTGTGGTTTTCAGTAGCATCTGGGGATGATGGAAGATAAAATCCTGAACGTTTGCTTTCAGGATAGTGAAATCCAAAATTGGGATAGGCTTCTGGTGAAACTCATTTCTCTGTGCTCACAGCTGCTGGATTGTTTTGGGATCCCTGTGCTGATGGCTTTGTCCTGGTTCATTCTCCGTGCGAGATACCGACTCATCCATTTTATCGCGGTTGCCGTCTGCTTGCTGGGTGTAGGAACAATGGTGGGTGCAGACATTTTGGCAGGGAGGCAAGACAGTGAAGGTAAGGAATTGTTTATCACGCGGGGGAAAAGCGGGGTCACAGTTTGTCCAACTTGCAAAGGAGAAAGAGAGGCAAACGCAGGGGGAAGGGATGTAGTTTCTTTTTAAGAAAAGGAGAAGACACACTGCTATTGGTATTTATTCTTCAAGAAGATAGTGGCTGAGGAGACGTTGGTTTTACAGAGAGCTGTGAAACTTTGTTTACTTGTGGTTTTGGATTATTTCTTCCACCTTAAAAGGGAAACACTCATGTTAAGCTTTAATTTTGCTGCTGTTTATGAAACCTGATGAAAGGCCTTATTCTTGAAAGCTTGTTCATTTTACATATGACGGGGTCTGATAAAAGATGCTTCAGACTTTTCTGGTGGGCAGTTTTCTCTGAGCACAAATAGCAAATCAGAAGCTACTTACCAACAAGCTCTCTTCTCTGGTTGTCTTTGGCAGACCCAGCAGAAATAGTCCCTGTGTCCCCAAGGTCCCCAGCCTGAAAAGTGCTGTCCTATGGCAGGAAAGCAAGAGGAGCCGGGAGGAAGGATGCCCAGAATCCCAGTGATCTTACTTTGAATAAGAATTGAGAATTTCCAGAGCCAGAGGGTATGAGGCAAGGCAAATTTCAGAGAGACAGGAAAGTAGCATTGCCTTCATCAGGCAGTGTAAAGCTAAGCCTTTTGGGGTCACAGCTGTAGGTGAGGTAGAAAGACAAACTGAGGTTTAGCTGTGGTGCTGTGTGCTACAAACCTCTTAGCCCTAAGGGAGAAAAAATCCTCTTTCCCTTAGACTTCAGGCCTGTTGTGCACAACTCACTGACATGCACATCCTTACTATTGCTTACCCTCATATTCCAGATGTACTTCTACAGTGATTGCCAACTGGCTCAGGGAAGGAAATTTTAAATCAATTCAAGGATTTAAACAACAGCAATTGTCTTGCTGTTCAGCTGATGCATAATGGCATTTGACTGATGACCAGCTGGATTACAGGGAGTCCCATTTGCACAGCATACCCGTAGCACAGCGTGACACCTGATACCACCTGTCTGCAGCGCCCACTTAAGATCTGTCATAAACTTGAAGCTCAGTCCAGGACCTGCTGAAATCAATAGCTGGATTGATTTCAGCCTTATGGCTGAAGGCGGGATGATGTTGAGAAAGGCAGAGAGCATCTCTAACCTGGACTTTGCAGTCCCGACAGCGCCTAATGTCAGCAGAAACAGACCTGGACCTACACAGCAGCTTGGTCAGGATGTGATTTAAATGCCAAGTTCAGCTCCTTCCAGACTGTGCAGGGGGATGCGAGCAGTTAGCAGAGTCAGCCAGCAACTTGCCTGCACACAGATGTTTCCTTCCCCCATACCCTGAAAAATGCAAGGAAAATAGAGATGCTAGAGATAAATTTGCTTGTCTAGTTTTTAAAACGAAAGTGTTTGCAGCATTACCCTTATTGTGGATTAATATTTCTGTACAGGAAGTGACGTGGTGATTGGAGATGTCTTAGTTCTTCTGGGTGCTTCTTTGTATGCCATATCTAATGTGAGTGAGGAATACATTGTGAAAAATCTGAGCAGAGTGGAGTTTCTAGGAATGGTGGGCTTGTTTGGGACTATTATCAGCGGTCTACAGCTGTAAGGATCTAATATTTATTTTAAAACTAATTAAGAATATTCTACAGATGATTGCTTGTCTTCAATGAAATTTTGTTGTTGTTAATTCTTTGTTGCCTCTGCATTTGGACTACGTTGGGGTCCTTCTATTTGAATTTTATTTTTGTTGCTGATCAGTATCCGTTTTATATCCTTTTTGGTTTGCACTGCTCTTATTACAGCAATTGTAAAGCTCAACTCCTACAGTTGAATACAAGTGATACTTGGCTTTATTTTCGATTTTGTTGACCTTCCTGAGGGCATGCAGTACGCTGAGGACTGCTTGCGGGAATGTGTTTCTTAATGGCTTTTCTCAGTGGATAGTTTTAGGAGATAATCATTAGCAGGAGGTCTTCCATATTAAACTTCAGTTTAAAATGAAGCCATGTATACTTTTACAAATAACCACGTTAGAGGAACAGAGCACATACACTTAAGCCTATCTAATGAATTTTATGTTCCTCATTTCTCATCATTATAGCTAATAATTTCCTCAAATTATATTTCAAATAAAAATGAATCTGAAGGATGAAAAGGCCTGGGAAGAAGGCATAAGAATTCAATAAAAGTGCTCTTGACTTTCAGGCACTTTAATTTTCAAGTCTTTGCTTGTTAGAGGTTGGAGTTCAATAACATTTCAAGCAAAAATTAAGGGATTACAAATCAAAATGTCTCTTGTATGTTCTGCTAATTAAATTCTCTATTTGAATACAATATGTGTGCTTTTTTTTTAATTTTTTACTATATTATATCTTTTCTCTAACTCTAGAGCCATTGTGGAACATAGGGATATAATGAGAATTCAATGGAACTGGAAAATTGGTATGTGTATGGCAAACTGATGTGCATTTTTACAGAACACTGAAAAAATGATAATCATTTAGACTTGAAATGCTGGGGTTTTCATTTCCTTTCTCTAGTTATTAAGTAACATTCATATTGTTGCACATTTATTTTCTGCATACTTTGCAGTTCAACAAAGACATAAGACGTGCAGGGCTGAACGTTAAAACTTTGAGCTCAGATTTTGCATTTTACATACAACATGAAATCATTTTTCAAAATAAATTGCAAAAATCAACCCCCTTTAATCACAAACGTGTTTGGTGTTGGAACATTGCAAGAATATTTTTCTCTGGTCCTTCCTAGATGAAATACCGGGAAAATGGGATCTGTGACACATTTAGATCTCAGAACTGTATGTACAGAACTGTACGTTATTAAGAAAAAAGGCTCTAAATTTCTTCAGTCAGCCATAATGTTAGCTAGGAAAGAACAACCTTGTATAGATAGCAATTTCTGCAGTACAGGGCAGTTTGGGAAGAGAAATATTTTTGCTGTGTTTTTCTTAAATTTACATTTCCATATCTTTTAGGACACCTGATCCTGAAAGATGAACATACATAGCTTTGACACATCTGAAGAATATCGGTGTTCTTTAAAATCATTATTCTATCCCTTAGGAGTCACTTGTCATCTTATTTTTCAGCGTTACTGTTCGCAGTGTTTGCCCTGTGTATGTTTGGGCTGTACAGCTTCATGCCAGTAGTGATTAAAGTTACGAGTGCAACCTCGGTCAACTTGGGCATTCTGACTGCCGACCTCTACAGTCTTTTCTTTGGACTTTTCCTGTTTTACTACAAAGTAAGTCACTTCTTTCTCTCACTATAGTTTACAGTAAGTATTTACTCCAGCATTACAGATAAAGCACTTTAAGAGCACCTGAACAATTGTTTGACGTGTGAATTTCTACAGCTTGTATGCGTTGTCATTGACAGATGTCAGTCAGGACTCATAGTCAATTACCTCATGTTGCACCATTAGGCAGTTAATGATTTTTTAAAACAATTTTACACTTCATGGAATACATTAGTTGAGAGATAGTAAATAATTTCCTGAGGTAAATGGTGGAGTTCTTGCTGTACTCCCTGTGTGGAGCTGTAAGTTAGATTTGGTTCATCTCTCTGAGCGTCCAAAGGGAGGATTTGAATCTAACTATCCTGAAAGAGTAGCAGTTTAGTGGGATTTGCAGAAATCAAA
This sequence comes from Oxyura jamaicensis, assembly GCF_011077185.1. NCBI lineage: Eukaryota > Metazoa > Chordata > Aves > Anseriformes > Anatidae > Oxyura > Oxyura jamaicensis. The sequence continues at coordinate 188,090,186 of NC_048893.1, forward strand.
GTTTTCTTTTAGAAATTTAATCTGTTCAGTACTACAAATGTCTCAGACTTGAGCTCTCTCAGTACTGCTGCTTAGTAGTGACTAAACGAACTAAAAAAGTGCAGATAAATGTTATTCCCTATGCTTTCCAAAATGCGCTTACATTTACTGCTCCCTAAAATACTTTCTGTAGTGTCTATTCAAGCTGAATGACAGTGCTAAAACGTTTCATCCCAGAATGCATTCAGATTCGTCATTCCATCCAGAATCACTCGTGAGAACGCAGCTCGTTACAGCAACCAGAGAAATCAAGTCAATCGCCCAGTGACTGGAGGGGCTCAGTGAGAAGCCTGTGAGCTTTGCTTAAGACACTTAATTTGTGTTATTCCACGTGGTTACTTTCTCTTCAGCATTATAGAGAGCCAGAAGCTTTTATGTCAGAGTTGTTTCTGATGATGAAGGACAATTTATTTTATGGCAGAGAGGTCTGGTAATGGTAGGACCCAATGATAGCTAGATTTTCATTTTCAGGAGACTCCTGGCTCAGCTTTACTCCTTGTTTTGGGTTCCAAAATTTGCTCCAAATTGCTAGAAACTACAAAGCATCCATTAAAAATGAATGTAGGAAATGACCTGTACTTGCATGTTAACAATTAAAAACACCCTTTCTAAGTCACTTCCAAACATTTCAGCACCAGATAGCTTAACTGAAGAAGTAATTGTCATAGAGTCACATGGTAGCTGACGTTGGAAGGGACCTCTGGGGATCTTCTAGCCCAACCCCCTGCTCAAGCAGGGTCACCTAAAGCATGTAGCCAGGATGGCATACAGGAGGGTTTTGAATAGCTTCAGAGAAGGAGATTCCACAACCTCTCTGGGCAACCTGTGCCAGTGCTCTGTCACCCTCACAGCTCTCTCAGCCTTTCCTCATATGATGCTTCAGTCCCTTAATCATCTTTGTAGACCTGCACTGGACTCTTTGACATGTCCATGTCCCTCTTGTACTGGGGAGCCCAGAACTGGACACAGTACTCAGGTGTGGCCTCCCCAGGGCTGAGTAGAGGGGAAGGATCACTTCCCTTGACCTGCTGGCAACACTCTCCTGAATACAGCCCAGGATCCTGTTGGCCTTCTTGGCCGCAAGGGCACATTGCTGCTTCACGGTCAGCCTGCTGCCCACCAAGGCTCCTAGGTCCCTCTCTGCAGAGCTGCCCTCCAGCAGGTCATCCCCCAGCCTGTCCTGGTGCTTGGGGTTATTCCTCCCTAAGTGAAGGGCCCTTCTCTTCGTTGAACTTCAAGAGGTTCCTTTTTTCACCCAACCCTCTAGCCTGTCCAGGTCTCTGGATGGCAGCACAGCCCTCTGGGCTATCAACCACTCTTCCCAGTTTTGTGTCATCAGCAACCTGGCTGAGGGAGCGCTCTGACCCTTCATCTGTGTCACTCATGATGAAGTTGAACAAGACCGGACCCAGTACTGACCCCTGGGGGAAACCTCTCACTAGGCTGCATTTATACGTTATGAATCTATATTCATAATAGAGAAGAGAAAGAAGTAAGCAAGAGCTTTGGAAGAGATATAATAAACTGTAGGATTTTTAGCTTATTTGGGAAGAGGTTTTCCTGGGAGCAGATCACATAAAAATGCAATGAATCAAACTCTATTTAATAAAGAAAGATTTTCCCCATTACCAGATGATATTTCACAGTGAACCACTCAAGCCTTGACTGGGCTGCGGGTTTGAATGAGGTGTGGAGAGCTCTGAGCTCCTGGTGTCTGAGCCTGCTGTGAAACAGAAGCTGTAGAAAAATACAGTGGCTACAGCAGAGACTGAGCCCAGGAATTTGAGTTTCTGACTTGAGCACAGTGTTTTGGTGACACAGCCAACTTTTCAGCCCAACTAAATCCACTTAAGGTGAAATGTGAATTTTGCACATCTGTCTTAAAAAGCTCTTTTTTCCTTTTACTCCACTGCTAATCTTTTCTGTGCTTGTTCCTAATGAGCTCATTATACACAGATATCTGCAATCCCTCAAGAGATGTTAAAGAAGGTTTCTGTTGTATAAACTCCTTTGGGAAGAGTATACTGCAAATACAGACACTAGATGGAGTTGTACTCCTCCAGTAACACCTCAAGTACTCTTTAGGCTTGGTATTGAATAAAGGGATATAAACTGCACAGAGTAAAATCAGAATCCTCTCAGAGATGAGTTAATTCTGAGCAGCCTCAGGGTTCAGCATGAGTTATCAGAAGGCCTGGGTGCTTCAGCCCGCTTTTCCTTTTGCACAGTGCCTCACAAAGGTTTCCAGGCCAAGTGACTACCAGCTAGGAATTGCAGTGCCTTAATTGTGGATGCCTCAGGTGGTTTTGGATCAGAGTCCAGTGCCATTCCAGCTCCATTCACTTCATCCAGCTCTGCTGCTTGACAAACCGGAACATATTTTTCAAAGAAATCTAAAGAAGCTAAGGAGATTTGGGTATATTTTGGAATTTCTCAGGCTGTGTTGAGAATTCAGACTGTCACCCCACAGCCTGGGTAAAGATACTGCTTCCACTGGTGTGACAATAAGATGTAAGATGCGCTGTGTCCGTCATCCTACTCCTTAATCTGTGGTTTGGCAAAGACTGTATAGAAGATTTTACCAAATTTGCTGAGAAAGCGTCCTTGGCTGTGCATAGCTTGAGCACTTTGTTCTATTGAATTTGATGTTATGAAGTAAGCGTTTATTTTTCTTTCAAGGTGGATGGATCTTGGCAATTGTTAGACTTTCAACAGTCAAGTTGATAGTGATCCAAATGCCTGATGTTCCTCAGCAGTTCATATCCTCACCTCATGCCACTGACTGCTCATTTTCCAGTAGGGAGCAGAGATGCCCACCTTGTAAAAGGTGCCACGGTCTCCATCTCTTCAAGAACATGATGTGTGTAGGGAACAAACCAATTCTGGACCAGCGATAACAGTTATTTGGCCACGCAGTTGGTTAAGAGTTGTGCAGAGAACCAAATGCTCTGGTGACTTGTAGGAGGAGGGAGAGATCCATCTCTTGCCAGGACGTGAAATATTTGTCTGCGTTGAAAAAAATACTGAGAGGAACAGTGTTCCAGCATTCACATGTGTGAACAACTATCCTTAGGTAGTTGTCCACATTTGTCCTATCTCTTAAGATTTCTGCATATATTCTTTGCCCAACAGTTTTAAGGACAAGTTGCAGAGAAAATCAGCGGCTTGAATCTATCAGTGAATAGAGGTGCTCATCTTTGTTTTGCAGACCTGAATATAGGTTGTGGTGGTAATCCTTATTAAAATATGTTTAACAGGGAGGGTGGCTTTTGCCTTCATAAAACAAGGCTGCATTTGCATGTTTTGGCATCAGACAAGACTTAACACGCTTTTTTCCTCTGCTAGTTTTCAGGTCTTTATATCCTGTCCTTTGTCATCATCATGGTGGGCTTCATCTTGTATTGCTCCACTCCAACTCGGACTGCAGAGCCCACTGCTGTGCCACAGCCGCGCAGCACCGGCTTGGACAACGCTGGGCTGAAGCTTGAGGAAAACGACAGCCAAACGCCGGTTGTAACCGTGCAGTTCACAAGAGATGAATCTGTGGTGGTCAGCACTGATTAAAAAAATGGCAGCGTTTCAAAACAGAGCTTTTATTTTACTGCCAAAGTTTCCTTCAAATATTAATCTGGAGAACTGTTCTACTGCCAAGGCGTATGTCATGCTGCGCTGGTTTTAATGCACTGGATAGACTTTTTAAGGCCAGATCTTCAATCAGTGAAACTGTATTGATTTACCCTTGCAGAAAATCTGGCCCTTTGAAGAAGACAGAGTAATATTTATGCGGAGTCTCTGGGAAGTGAGAGACTGTTATTTTTAAATGCTTAATTAACTTAACAGCAAATGCTTGGGGGAAAAAGCCAAAGAATGTTCTCAGGTTGCTAACTAGAGCAAATACACTTTTTATTGCATTAGGACCTAAATTTGCAAGATGCTATCGGAGGGCTTCATGATTCCCACTCCTCAGTGCTGGGTACCCTCACATAGCATCTTGCAAAAGCCACTCAGCTTTTCATGGGATCAGCGCTGCGAGCCGTGTTATGTGCACACACCTTCCACGTGCTGATGGACCTCATTTATCTGCTGGAGGCTTTTGCTTCTGACATTCCAGCTAAATGTTTGTCTCTTCATATTCCTGCATTCTTTGTCGCAGCTGGGGTTGCTACAGAGAACAAGTATTTTATTTTTCAATTTTGCTTGTAAAGGCAGTTTGAGTATGTGTTTTTATAATCCCTTCCTTTTCTCTCAGTAGCCTGCTCTTTGGTGCATTCCCACTAGGTGGAGGAGACAGACAGTCCTCTATCCCGTAAGAACTGATTTTATTTTTTTTTTCTGGATGAAACAGCAAGTGTTTAAACTGAAGTTCACTTAGTGAAGTTCTCCTTGAAATGGGACACATTTCTGCAGAAAAATTTGAATAAAATTTGCATTTCTAAAATTTTTGAGGTCTTAGGCAATCCTCATTGCAACGATAATGACATAATCTCCCGAAGGTTAAGTGCTTTCTGTAGGTTCATTTGCAGTTTTACTCCCCCTCTTCGTATTTACAATAAAATGATTAAAATTCATGAAGCTGCAGTTTTCACATCAGTAAAACCATATGGGGATCTTTTTTTGTACAAATCTTCACAGTTTAGGCGTATGAAATAACAATGAATAAAGTTTTCAGCAGCTGGAGAGTTGGCTCTTGGTTTGTTTGTTTTTATAAGCTCAGGTTTTTTTTATTGCTCAAAATTATATTAGTTGGTTTTACTGACCAAATGATTCTTTTAATGACCGAACGTCATACCATAACGAGTAAATGTGACATTTCTTGAAGATACTGGTGATCAAATGACAGACTTGTTCGTGTACTTCTGATGTAGTTTATTCAAGCAAAATGATTCAGCAAAAATCTTACTTGATTTATTTAGCAATAGCAAACAAACTTTCAGCAGATACTAAAGCAACAGACATCATCTTTTCTCTGCGTAGCTCATGCACAGAAGGGTAAAGACGTGCTGATGTTTTATGAAAAGCATTTGGGCCCCTTTATCTTTTGCTTTACAATTTCGGTTAGATTTGGATTCCAGATTAAGACACCCAAACTGAGGCATCTGTACATCAAAAGCTGAACAGGGAGCTGGAGACCATTTGGGGTAGGGAAGTCTGATGGCAGCAGATACCTAACAGAAGCCGTCTGGATGAAGCTGTAGTTCTCCATACCTGATTTTAGATGCCTACAACCTGGAGCTAAATCCCATCGTTACCTGTGTTGTTAATTAACTATGTACAGTTACAAAACAAATGAAAAGCAAATCTATAGATCTATAGGTGAATGCTCCAAAACTCTGCAGCTTTTGGTGCAGAGTGGGATTTAGCCTCTAAATGTAGCAAGCTGTGTAGTTTGTGTAATAGAGGTGCTGGGGTCATGTCTAAAGTGCATCTCTGGGGGGCACGAGTCAGTTGCCAAAGGGTGTCAACAGAGACACCCTGTGGAGTCTGGAATCTGTTGGGACTGGCAAGATAGGACCCAGGCTCTAGAGGAGACCTCTGGCCTGGAGCAGCAGGTGGAGGCCAGGTGAGATGACCTAGGATCTCCAAAATGACACTGCAGCCTGTGGTTGAGCCACTGGATGCTTCCCTGATGACTGTGATGGCCCATAGGTGATTAATTTAGATGTTTAACATTTACACACCTAAAGCTGGCTTTGACGAATCCCAGGTGAAGCCTGTGGCCCGACCTGCAGCATTTTCTTTCTGTGGTCGCTGGGTGGCATTTCAGCATCTCTGTGGGCTTTGCTAAAACAGCTGCATGTATTTGGGCTTTGGTGTGCCTGCACATCCCGTTTGTGGTGTGGCATGAAAATATAGTCTCATTTTAGGCACTGCAAGAAAAACAGCAGAGCCCTTTGCAGAGGCTCTGAATCTTGGAGCAGACAGGAGAAAGCCCGAGGCAGCAGCTGCAGTTGTAAGGGAGGTGTGATTGAAAGTGCCCCCAGTCAGAAGTTGGCAACAGCGTGCTGAAGTGTGCTGACCTTGGCAGGTAAGTTAGCTCTGAAGTTGGCAGCATCCCTTCTAATATTTCCCACTGGGAGAAAAGCAGGTGGAGGTTTTTCCTTTGTGCAAAAAATAAACAAATAAATAGGTAAATAAATAAATATATAAAGGAATCAAAGGGGACTCTGGACCACCAACTCATGTCACAGCAGCTCCACTAGAAGAGGAGGCTCAGCCAGTGGCCCAGAGTGGCCAAGAGTCAAGCAGGAGGGGACCTAGCAGCTTCCCCAGGGGAAATATTATTTATTGAAGAGGAAGGCACCTAGCTCTGTTCTCCTGAAAACAGGGTGCAACCTTTGCTACCTGATGCTCACAGGGAGGCTGCCATGCTCCCAAATTATAATGAAGATGAATACAGACCTGGAAATCATACCACGCTTATCAGTGTAACATACTACACTCCCACAAGAATGCTCTTTGTCCTGTAGTAGTGATGGTGTAGGACAACCATCTAACTAAAACAGTAGTGTTTGCAATACAAACAGAAAGTCATCCGGACTTCAATAATCTTCCATAATCTTCAGTAATAATATGTGTTTCTGGAGCAATGCTCCTGGGCGTCTGAGCAAGCCCATGGTCTAGGTGCACAAGTATTTTCGTAGCTATTGTCAGAGAGGTCTTACCTATCTGAAGAACATCTTTCAGTGAGGTTTGCAAGTGAGAGGTAGAAATCACATTTGCCTATTGGGGAGAAAAAGACCCAACTTGCTGGTCTTTGCCTCACTGCTCTCTGAGCTGTGGCTGGGCTTGCTTCACTCATTTCGTGCTGTGTAAATCCATCAGCGTGATCAGGCTGCATCCAGAGTGTGAACTCTCCATTGCAGCAGAATCAAGGGGGAAACAGACACATTTGATTACTGGCTTGGATGGCATTACATTTGTACTGCAAACATCCAAAAGTTTTAATTAAGTGGTTAATTAAGTGGTTAATACAGTTACCACTGTAGGATGAAGGTCATGCTTACGGGGGTGCAGTCTGTTGTATTTCTAAATGTGGTATTATTTACACATTTGGATTAACTTTAATGTGTAATGCTCCCTTTGAGGGGGGTGGCATTTTATTCTTTATAATTACTGGTACAATCAATTTTGCCTGAAAGTACACGGAAGCCTGTACCGGCTCAGGCTTTGGCTGGCCTTCAAACACGGGGCCATCGTGTGGTGTGGTGTGTTGATAAGCAGTAACTAATCCTCTCAACATACAGACCACTGGAAAAAGAATTGGGTAAAGCGCGTGTGAGATTACAAACACAGGCTATCAAGTACAGATTTGTTCTTCTAGGGTTTTGGAAATAGGACTGTAATAGCAGATTGTAATCTGCTTCAAACAAAAAACAGGCCCCAAAGAAAAATGGGGCCTAGCGGGACTTATGCTGAGCCGCGCAGAGCGGGGAGCAGGGCTGTAGTGTGGCAGCCCACATGTTCCTGTGGCAATTCCCCATCGCTTGCACTGGGACAGGTTCATTTCTTGGCTCGTTTATAGTCGGAACTGAAAACTTCCCAACTGTTTCACAGATACAGTCTGACTTAACTTCATACAGCTTGTTGCCAAAAGGTTTTTGTGCCACGCTGGTGATTGCTAACATGGTGTGTATCCACATCACCAAGAGTGTCTGGAAGGTCTTTCATGCTTTCAGTAAGGAAGAGGCTGATATTTTTCATCAATCCTTTTGTCACTGACCCCATGCCCTTGCTGTCCCCATGCTACAAGGTTCTCGTTTCTCCCCTTGTGACCCTGTTGGGGTTGGGGCCTCCTCGCGCAGCCCAGGACAGCGGCCAGCCACAATTCAGTGGTTGTCCATGCCTGGTGTCCTACACTTCCATGCTGCCCACAGTCAAGAAAAGGAGTTTTCCCAAGAGAAAGGAATTGACTGCACTTTCTACATTGCCTGTGTGTGTCCGTGTGACAGAACAGGTACCTGAAGCCTGGCCTTGCAATCCCCAAAGCCCAGGGTGCTGGTCCCCTGGCACCTGCTCTCCATGGGATGGGGGACAGACACGCTGCCCTTCCTGCCGGCTGTCCCACGGGTGGGAAGGAGGTAGGTGCAGAGTCTTCAAGAAAGGCACATCGCTTCAGAAGACAAGTGACAGGCGTATTGCCCCTGGGGAAACAAATGTTCAGTTAATGAATCACAGATGCCAGATCATCTGGCACCTCTGAGAGGAGGTGTGTAGAAGTTTCCTTCACATGTATCTTTTTAATATTGGAGTAAGCTGGAGAAACAGTCCAGCTGTCACTTGCATTAAACCCAAGTATCCAAATAAAAATGTGTGACATCCAGCCTCCCTCCAAGGTTTGGTTACAAGGACATCAAGAATTATCTGGCATCAGAATGTCATGATGTGTTGGAAAAGGAAAAATTAGTGCGGCAGTAATTGAGTGGTGACATTATCTGCACTACAGTCTGAGGAAGAAGATGAGCTTTTTGACATCAGCTATTTTAAGGTTTTTGACCTTTCCTATGTTGCACACGCTTGGTTCTATATGATGTGATGTCTGGGACAAGCATATCAGTCCTTGTCAGCAGCGTTCACTCACACATTACGTATTGTGGGCTGTTTCATCGAGTTATAAATATCTGTCTTGTAAATATCTATTTCAATCAATTTAGGAAGTTTGACAGAGAGAAGCAGCACAGGCTACATGATCAGTCATGAACAATTTGGGGCAAGCAGACAGAAGATTCCTAAAAATGCAAAGTGAAGTCTCCTGGGACTGTCTTGGTCTTTCACCAAAATACAGCCAATTTAAGTTCTTGGCAACTTACGTGTTAGAGCTGACGTGAAGCTGGTGAGCTGTGATGTTACAGAATTTAATTTTTAACTTGGGGCTACACCTAAACCTATATTATCAAATGAGCAGCATTCAAGGTGTTGGAGCCTCACCATCCTGAGCTCTCTCTTTAGAGATCCCCTGGGATCTATTCAGCTCTCCCTTAGAGATGCAAATATTTCCTTATCAGGATTTATTATTTTGGGTGCTTAGTTTTGGGTGGGATCAAACTGTGTCTGGAGATCCCAACCAAGCTCAGTGCCCCATTCTTACACACATTAGTGTCTGTAGTAAGGGATTATCTGAGCTGGAAGATTAACAATTTATGGGAGGGATGAAAGAGAGATTTGGTTAGAAGCTATGCAAGCCCATGGGAAGTTCAGCAAGATTTGTGTGCAGTGGTATCCAAAACGTCCTTCTTGCACTTCTCTCCAGATGCAATTTATTTTTTCTCTTATAAAAGACTGTTCAAGACTGCAAGTTACACATTTTATGGGAAAGAGCCAGAAGGGAAAATCCACTTTCTTGTAAAACACAGGTCAAAGCATTGCAGCTGATTGTTCAGAATCAATTTTGTAGTTTTTAGTTAAGCTGTAGCATGTCTTTATGACATTAAATTCCCAAAGTAATGTTGAATTCACTTTTTCTGGAAGTAGGAAATTTATTTTATTTATTTATTTATTTATTTATTTATTTATTTATTTATTTATTTTTCACGAGCTGCTTTTTGGTCATATAAAGAGTGAAGAGAGAAAGTTACAGCTCAGAGCTCTCTGAATGTAAGCAGTCTCTGGGAGCAGGTTCCCATGCCCTTCAAGCCTGGTGTATTTTTGTTAAGCCACCAACTGGGAACAGTTGTGATATTTTCATCTTAAATGTAGGACCTGGGGTCAGTGTCACCAAACTCAAGCTCATGACATCACCATATTCAAAATAAACTTTATTTCTCCACCTCATCTCCAGCTGATCTCCCTGGCTGTTGATACCAACAGCAGAGCTCGTGCAGCAAGGCAGGAAGATGACTGCAGCTACAGCTGATGGCAAAGAGAATACCTACCAGATACCTACCACATTAGGTCACCAGTGTTTACACCACTGCTGACTGCAACGTTTTGCAGAATGACATCTGAACTGAGAGAAAATCAAGAGGGAAAACCTTTGCACCTGGCTGGTTGGTGGGTCAGAGCACACCGAGGCTCAGAGCTGGGAGGAAGGTGGCCCACGTCCCCGCCACTGGGAGATGTGGGAGGTGAAATGCGTTCTGCACATTCCTGCCTGCTGTCCCATCTCATGCTGTACCTGCTCCATGCAGCTGAAATGAACCTTGGCTTGGATGTGAGAGCATCTCTTTATGTACCAACAAAAAGTTGTGAGATCATCTCTAGATCCTCTTCTAAAATAGGCTTAAATAGTTATTTGCATAAGGCAGTGCTGGCTGGCTGGGACTTGTTTGTATGTGTAGGTGTGTTGCTTCACTGTCTCAGACCAAGTTTTTAAAACAACAACTGTATTTAGCTTCTCTGTTCCCAAAGGCATAAAAAGTCTGGGAATAGATAGGTAAAAATGTTGTAATAAAGGTGTATTTTGTTTTCATAAATCACAGTGTCAGAACATCCAGAGTACTCTGAGACAGCAGGTAATGAATACTGGAACTACGGTACAAATGGCATCCCAAGAAGGCATTAGAAAAGATGACAAAAAAAAAATATGGAGGCATATTATTATTGTACAAAAGAAGTTGCCATGTTTATTTAGGAATGTTAAATTGATTTTATAGAAATACTAAGGGTGATTTTTGTATCAAAGGCTGGAAATAGTGCAATATCTCCAGAATTGCAGGTCACAGAAAATTTATGTAAATAGCAGCTAGCAAAAGCCATTGCAACTCTCCAGGAATATTTTTGATGCTACAACAGTCCAGGTCGATGTTGCTGCTCTTCAGCACCATCTACTGACACCACACCTACTTATTTCGATTCTGCACAGAGCTCTCTGACAGGCGCAAGTGCGTCTTCCAAAAGTCAACGATGTAACTCAACAGTGCATGACCGAGAGGATGGTAGCAAACAGGTTAAACGTGGCAGACAGAGGACTGCATGGCTGCTTCCCAGTCCTCCAGAAAAGACAGCTTTAACAGATTATTCCTGTTTTTAAGAAACCAGATATCTCAGCCACACATCTTTGTAATGAGGGATGTTTTACATTTTAGCCTCAAACTGTTGAACCACTAAAACACCCCATCCTTGAAAAATTAACTAACATGACAAAAAATTATAAATGATTTTTAATCATGACTCCAAGCTTTCTTGGAGTAGGAAGCACCAACCAACCTTACACAAGCCACTGCTTCTGATGATAATACATATGTGTGCATAATACCTGTGCCCTGGAAAAATCTGTAAATTTTTAAAAGCTGGACCAGTTCACGATAACACTGGTATTTTTGCTTTGCTGAATTATCTGCAGCAGAGCTCCTTCCAATCAGTCACAAGGCGACTGCCATGCTCTTTGAAGCTAAAAAATCTGTGTAATTTGTCTTCCTCTGCCATCGTGCAAGTGCCTGTTGGACTTCCCTGAAGAAATTACTTTCATTTAATAAAATTTATACATTGCGTGTGCTCAAAAATAAATAAATAAATAAATAAAAATCCTGCTCGGTAATCCTATCTCTTGTAGCATCCATAAATTAATTTGTTTCTTGAGAGCAAGAATGATTTATAACTCACAAAAAAACTAAAGTAGCATGAGCAAATTAAGAGGAGCATTCAGGCAGTTGGAATGCAATTACAGCATAAATGTACGTGTCGTGTTAATGCGATATTAAGGTTATGAATTTAGTCAAACAGGAATCAGCATTCACAAAGATATGGTGCCTTCCTCCCTACAGTATTTGTCTAGTTGTGCAGACATGAGAAATGTCTGTATTACTGGGAAACAATCAGAGGGCTACCTATGACTTTCATGAGTGCAGACTCAAGATGCCATCTCATCTCTGAGCTGCGCGAACTTGTGAACAGTGACACATACTTTGCTTCACTGGAGAGATACGGCTTTTATTCTGGTTGTTTTCCTTAATCTGAGTCATTAGGCAGGAGGGATCTGCTTGCTTGGCTTGCACTAGGATGCTGCTGTACCCACTGCCAGGCCTGGCAGGAGCCACAGGCCCATCCCAGCTGGGACATTTAATGGCTGGGATGACTCTCTTTGGGTCTCAGGTTCCAGCTGAGGGTTATCTGCCAAAGGGAGGTGTCCCTTCAGCTCTGCAGAGGGCAGCCACTGCAGCAATTGGGGTGTCACGAAGCATGAATTGGTCTGTGCTCATGGGGACGGGGTGAAGGTATGAGGCTGAAAATCATCTTCACATCCCAGTTAAACACGGGCCCAGCCTCACTTTTTGGAGCCCACTTTGAAATACACAGGTGATGAGTTTTAATGGAAGGGACTTGCAGCAGCAGGAAAGGCAGAGATGAGGCCCATGCAATAGGATTTGGAGCCACATCAGCCCTCTGGCCTGCTGAGGACCTCCTACAGACACAACATGAAGACATCCCCCATGGCGCTGGTAGACTTGCCCTAGAAGAGGCACTGGCATTGTTGTCAATGTTGCCTGTAGGGAATCACTGCTGGCCCATGACACACCCTGTTGTGCTACAGCAGCTGGGAGAGGGGGGTGAGAGCTGAGAGAGAAGCAGCCCTGCAGCCCCCAAGGGCAGTGCAGCAGGAGGGCAGGAGGTGCTCCAGGCACACAGCACAAGTTCCCCTGCGGCCCGTGGAGAGGCCCCTGGTGGAGCAGGCTGTCCCCCTGCAGCCCATGGGTCCCCCATGGAGCAGATCTCCACGCTGCAGCTCGTGGAGGAGCCCCCGGGGGAGCAGGTGGATGTGGCCTGGAGGAGGCTGCGGCCCATGGAGAGCCCCCGCAGGAGCAGGCCCCGGGCCGGAGCTGCAGCCCGTGGAGAGGAGCCCACGCAGGAGCAGGGGGTCTGGGGGGAGCTGCCGCCCGTGGGGGACCCGTGCTGGAGCAGTTTGCTCCTGGGGGATGGACCCCGTGGGACGGAGCCGTGTGGGAGCAGTTCCTGAAGAGCTGCAGCCTGTGGGCAGCCCCCGCAGGCTCAGCTGGGGAAGGACGGCATCCCGTGGGAGGGACCCCACGGGGAGCAGGGGCAGAGAGGGACCGAGAAGGAGCGGCGGAGACGAAGCATCAGGGACTGACCGCAGCCCCCATTGCCCTGTTCCCCTGTGCTGCTCAGGGGGAGGAGGTAGGTGAGGGTGGATGTGGAGAAGGTGTTTTTAGCTTGTTTTTAGTTCTTGCTAGTCTAGTCTGCTAGTCATAGGCAATAAATTATAATTAATAGTTAATATAATTATTTCTAATAAATATAATTAATAAATTTTATTAATCTCCCTATGGCGAGCCTGTTTTACCCATGACAGTAATTGTTGAGCAATCTCCCTGTCCTTATCTCAACCCTTGAACTCTTTCCATTGTGTTTTCTCTCCCTTTTCCTTTGAGGAAGGGGAGTGAGAGAGCAGTTGTGGTGGAGCTCAGCTGCCCAGCAGGGTAAAACCACCACACTTGGTCTGTTCAGTTTTCTAGCACAATTGGAAGCTGCAGCTTCTACCAGAGGATTTGCTTCTGCAAAGAGAAAGGCATTGATAGTTTCACAGAAGTCAATATGTAGCAGGCTCCAGGTAACACCAAAAGATTGCCACATTAAGTCTTTGCCTTGTATTTTTTTTTTTTTTTCCTGATACGCTTGGTATGAATATAATTCTTGCCATATGCTGTAAAAAACAACTTCTTTTGGGGGAGGAAGGTCTACCAGGATGGAGAAAGAGGGAACTCTCCAACTAGGTGTGTTTCCTCACACTCAGACTTGCAGTAAGTGTTTTTCTGGGGAACTGAAAAGTGTCACATGGTGTGGCTGGTGCTCAAGTTCTGGTTTCCTGGAAGGCAGGTCTGCTGAAGTGGAGCAAACTGCATCCAGTGGGGAGTGATGCCGGATCCTGCCCGTGTGGTGTCCACATGATGTTCGGTTCCATGTACATTGTACAGTACTTGGTCCTGGTCTTCCCTGGTCTCCTCAGTAGCTCTAAGATGTTAGTTATTATTTTGAGATTTCCTTTTGTTCACAGTCTGAAAAGGTGTGAAGACTGAGCTGTAGTCCACCAGAAGAATGGTTTTATGTCCTCAAACTCAGGATGCATCTTTCAGGCCCTGGCATGTGTTTTGAGGGGCTGTCTGGTGGGCAAAGTCTTCTAGGAGACTGCTGGAGTCTGCCAAGGGTGATGTGAGCCTTGCCCTTGCTGTCCATGTGGAGTGGTGCTTGAAGAAGCCCCTGCCTACAGGTGGTGTGACACATCTCATGTCTCTGTGGGTCAAATCCCTGCCTTAAAACTGAGCCTCGTGCATCTGCCTTCCATGAAGAGCTTCTGGTCTATGCTCATCCTCCCCATATTTGTCTGGGGAAGACCAGTCAAAGCAAAACAGGATCTGATGGTGTTTAGTTTTATTTTCTGTGTTTTATCAGGTGAAAACTGTGGTAGAGGTGAGCTGCACCACCAGATGGCTTAGGTGAAGTAGAACAGAGAGGTCTTAGCAGTTCTTCCATTGTCCAGGGTCTGGATGAGCAGCACAAGTCTGTTGTGATGCCATTTCAGGAGACTGAGTCCCACCTCACCCCCAGTACAGGTGCCTTCTTAATGTCCTTTTCTCCCCTCTGCTGTGTCGTTTCTGCAGTGAATCTTTCGGGTGCCAGGAATCCGTATGTACTTCATCCAGGAACAAGCAGTGACGAGTGTTAGTGCAAACTTCATCAATGCCAGTGTGATGACAGCCTCTTAAATGTCAAGCCCATGTGCATACCTGGGTCCTGCTTTCTTTCACTGAAATCTATTATTAGTAGAGGACAGCCAGTGAGTTTGGAGAGCACACTCCTCATCCCTTAATTCTGCTCTGCAAATTCTGCAAATTCTGTGGAGTGAGAGAGCCACTTCAAAGGCTCTAGTGACCTACTTTGACTATAGATAATAAAATATATATATATTTTTTTTTCAGTAAAATGTTGCATCAAACACCCATCTGCATTTTCTATAGGTGTTTACAAAAGTCCTTGTAATTTTAAGGTGTCTGTTGTCTCTCCTCTACAGTTCCTTCACAGGTTTTCTGATGGTGTTTGAACGGCGGCTGGGAAAAAAAGGTACTGCATCGAGGGAAGGGAATGATTTATCCAAACATGAAAGACATTTCAAAAGACAAATATCCCATCCCAGGCAGTTAACCTCAAGACTCCGTTATGAGGATTATGGTCTACTAAGAGCTGGCAACTTTTTGTAAAGAAAAGGACCTTTCATCTCTGTACTAAAAGAAGAGAATTTAAAGAATTGCTACCTTTTCTTTCTGCAGCAAAAAGAGTACAATAGTCTTTTAGTAGTATTATAAGGCTGCTGGCAGAATTCAGAGGCATCTTTTTTTTTTTTTAATATTATGATTTTTTTTTGGAAGAAGATGTGAATTTTGCTTTTTAATTTGGTGGTACTACTACGAAGTTTTCCACAGGGAAATTTCCCGAGTCATTTGACTGCCAAGTTAGCAGAAGTGACAGATCTGAGAAATTTCATTAAAATAATCCAATATTCAGTTTTGATTATAAATTGGGGATGTTGCATGTTGAGTTACTCAGTAGTGGATCAGCCTGTAGCCTCAAGGAAGAACTCCTCTGAGGCTTGTGTCCCATATCCTGCAGACAAAACTGATGGACTGATATCCCTGAAACCAAGTCCTTCACATGCTTCCCTTAAAAAATGGAAGAGAGAGCAGATGATGGATGCCAATCTAATTTATCCCGGTAAGGGACTGACCTATGGGTGCCTTTGCCAGATGAATTTTTGTCATCTGCCTGGTCATATTGACTAATGTTCTCTAAAATGAACTTGTGTGTGCTGGTATCTCCTTTCCATGGTAGCCAGTTTAGTCCTGCTTGACTATGACCATGTCCTGGCTGAGGAATCACACCACATCTATGGTGGCTCCCAGCAGTGTGGTCAGGCAGGTGGGAGGATCATGATCTCTCTTCCCACCATCTTCCCCTCTTCTGCTGAAGGCCACGTGGACAGGGGTGGTTTGCAAGGATGCTGTGGAGGGATGGGTCCATTCAGTCACCCAAGGCACAGCTACCACTGGCAGTCCTGAGGCTGCTTCTTGCACAGGCAGACCTGGAGGCTTGCTAGCATCTTGGTATGGACATGGTGCTGGCGTACACCTTATTACCCTGCTGCTGAAATGCAATCCTGCCTACTTCCAGGGATAGGACAAGCTATTTAAAGTGCTCTTAATTATGAAGACAACACATTCCTGTGCATGCTCTGATGCTTGCAGAGAGGACAGAGCCCCACAGCAGCAAAGCCCTGCAGCTGCATTTGCACAATCTCATGTGGTTCCAGCTCTGCCTGGCCCGTGGCATCCCCGGGGTGGGGATGCAGTGGGGCTGTGTCCCTCTGGGACTTCTTCCCCTCCAGTTAAGCTTCTGTATGCTGTGACCTCTGTTTCGGTAGTGGCAGGGGATTCAGTTGGAAATTAATTAGTGGAAGGAAAATGCTGTAAATGCTTACAGTGTTAAAATTTTATTTTAATAACCTAGTTAATAATTTCACTTCTTCAAGCAAAGAGGGAAAGTAGTATGAATTCCAGTGCTTTGATCATGTGGTGACATTTTGATGGTAACTTGCTAAGATAAGGATCTGGACTAATAGTGTGATACAAAAGCAACCCAAAGGTAATATTGTAGTTTCGAAAAGTGCCCCATTTGGAAGATGGAGCAGTCACCCAGCAAAGACCATTGCCCCAGCACTGGGGTGCTTTTGCCGTGCTAGGCAGTTGAACACCACAGCCGCTCTCTCACTCCCCCTCCTTAGATGAGGAGGGGAAGAAGTAAAGGAAGGAACAACTCACGGGTTGAGATAAGGATGATTTAATTAAAGGGAAAAAATAATTATTAAGGAAAAATTATTATTAATCAAACAATTTAACTAAAAGGAAAAAAGGGAATAACTAAACAAAACAAGTAAAGGCTATGTGGAAGTGCAGAGGAAAGAAATTACTTCCCACAAATGAGCGTTGCTTGACCACGTCCTTGAAGCAGGGCCTCAACGCACGTAGCCAGTGTTCGGGAGGAGGACAGACGTTTTCGCAACGAGAGCCCACCCCTCCCCTCTTCTTCCTTTTTCCACCTTTTATTGCTGAGTGTGACATCGTATGGTATGGAATATCCCTTTGGTTGGTTTAGGTCAGCTGCCCTGCTGATGTTTCTTTCTCACTTTTTGCCCATCCCCTAGGAGGGTCAGAGAGAGTCCTGATGCTGTGCCAGCACTTCTCAGCAGCAGACACAACACTGGTGTGATACCACTGCTGTTCTAGATACAAGTGCAGAGCACAGCACTGTATGGGCTGCTGCAGGGAAAGTTAACATCCCAGCCAGACCCAGTACAAACACGACTTCACTGAAGGGAGACAGGTAGGTGCTGTACCACCAGGAGGAGGGGAGAAGTTGTTCACATCTTTATACAGGTGTGGAGCTCTTAGGACTTTGATTTTTCTGTTTAGGCTGTTCCTGGTCTCCTGGAAATTTCACTGCTGCAGAGAGGACCGTGATCCAGTGCAGGAAAATGCCCCCCTCATACACCACTGTTCAGCCGAGGCAGAACATACCCAGGAAACCACATTTCTGTTCTAAGGTCTAGCAACATTTCAGTTTTATGTGCTTATTCTTTCATTCTTCTTCCCTGAAAATGTATCCAGACTTTATCTACATCCAGAGCTTCAGCATCTGCTGGTGACACCGAATATTCTTTTTGCATTTTGAAATGGCCTCATTGACTTGAGGCTGGGTTGCAGTGACAGGTCTGCAGGCAAGCGCTGCTCTGGGTGTCTGAAAAAGCCTCAGGAGTCAACAGAAGCACTTCCTTCTCATCTGAAATCGAGGGAGCACATTCCTAGGAGGGAATAATGAGCTTGACCATTTATACTAGTACTTGTGTGGACCCATTTAACACAAGCAGTGGAGCACAGGAGCTCCGGCATACCAATGCCCTGCATTTGTGTTCAGTGCTGGAAGCTGTGCTCAGCAGATAATAACACAAACAATAGATGCCTGTGTTCAGTACAACAGATTAGCCACGCTCGTCTGCAGGTTTACTGCAGTAACAGGAGGCAATTTAATTCTGCATTTTGAAAGTGGTTATTTTACTGTTTTGGCACAAAGGCAAGGATGTGCTGGGGTGTTTTTCCACATCTGGAACTCTGCTTATAAGCTGGCAGTTGTCAACTTTCCAACCCTAAGGAAGATTTTTTTTTTGATTCTATACTTCATTTTCCTCAGTTTCCTTATATACAAAAAAATGAAATCTCTAATGTTCAGTGCAGGCCAGACAGACGCTGTTACCAAACTGCATCAAGAAACAGCACAGAAATATTGTGAGGGATCAGCTTGAGACTATCGGGAGCAGAGCACATGAAGCTGACAACAAAAGTTGCTCTTGGCCATGTGGGACCATTCTTAGAAGAGTGAGCTTTGAGAAGTATTTAACTCATAAAGCTGGCACCAGAGCTGTGGCATCTGTGCCCTCTGTTTTGTGGAGGGTCGAGACTGGAATGCTCCAGATTCCTCTCGGTGCCCCGTCATCAGCTGATTGGAAACCTTGAGTCTTTCCAAACAGAAAAATAATTGGAAAAGCTTTGTCACATTTCTACAAGCTTAAAAATGCAGTTCTAATGATCTGCAGCCTCATGATTGGCTCCAGAAACAGGAATAGTACTCATTTGTTAGGTGCCATCAGCCTTGATGCCCATATGCTTTTTCTAAACAGAAGGGAACTACAGTAAAGAAAATGATGTACTACAGACTGCTCTCTCATTTCTCAGCACTGAGCTGCCTTGAATTAATACTTTTTGTATTAGTTAGTGTGGAAATAATGTCAAATATTGCCTCAGACCATCTCTATCTAGACTTGCATACTTCTGACTGTGGCCTTAGTACCAAAAGTCTGGGATTTGTAAGTGGCTGACATTAGCTGGTCAAACACAGAACAGATTTGTTTGCAGTGACTTTGCTGTGCTCTGTTTTGATCTTTAGGTCTTCCTGCTTAGGAGCGCTGCCTCGCAGACAGCACACTTCAGTTAGAAGTCCCTGTCTGGAGAAAGACTTTCAACTGCAAAGGTGTTAGACTATTTTCAAAGCTTTTTTTCGTCAGAGATAAGATCTATACTTGCCTACAGACAACATCTTTGAAACACCATAAGCAAAACAGAAGCTATCAACAAACTGCATTAATATTTTAAAAAGAGAGTTAATTATTTATGGTGAAGCTTCAGCATATTCTTTATATAAAACTTCAACGTAAAGGAGTTGCCTTGAGATACACTTCTCCCTGATCAGTACTGTACCACTGGGAACAGTTTAGAGGGCTTTTATTTATCAGAGAACGTCAGCAAC
Source organism: Oxyura jamaicensis (assembly GCF_011077185.1). Classification (NCBI taxonomy): domain Eukaryota; kingdom Metazoa; phylum Chordata; class Aves; order Anseriformes; family Anatidae; genus Oxyura; species Oxyura jamaicensis. Next base: position 188,109,524 of record NC_048893.1, read on the forward strand.
ATTTAGTTAACTTAGGAGTGCATTAAAGCACTTTGCATAGCGGGGTTATGGTATTGTCTGGTTGCGTATGCAGCAGTCAGCACAGGCTTATTGGGTTACTGCCAGCCATACAGGCACAATGGAGGTGCACGAAGTACAGGATACTCGGAAAGCATGGAAATAAGCTATTTTATTACAGCTTCTCAGATAACACAATGGAACTGCTGTGGTCTGAAGAGCTGTGATGATAGGCAGGACCCCAGGAGCTGAGCCAGGAGACTGTGTCACGGGACTGCTAGGTGGTTGGGGAAAGTCATTTGATCTTCCAAACTCATGTTTCCCAGGTATTAGAGGGGGATAAGAAGATACCAGATTCCTCTGTAAATACTTCTGAAGTTAGAGACGAGAAGTAGCCTAGGAGCGCTCTGATCCTCAACAGTCTTAGAGGACCGTGAGTTAGAGATCTGCTAAGAACATTGTTAATTTTTAAGAGTAATTTTTCTAGTCAGACAAGAATGACATTTCCTTCCTGATATCCATTAGAGGACCCTTGATTGTGCAACATTGATATTATGTTGTTGCACTAACAGATTGAGCATTATAACTTGCCTGACCAGAACAGGCTGTAACGTGTCTTTATTCTGTGTGCAAGGCTTTCCTGGGGAAGCTGGAGCTGGCAATAGAGTCAGGGACACAAACCTGAGCCCGAGCTTCCCTTGTTTCCGTGCCCTGCCTTTAAGTCAGAGTAAGAACCAGTATGGTTGGCATGAGGGCTGTCAAGGAATATGGGCTTAAAGGCAGTACAGACTTGTGGGAGATGAAAGAAGTTTTCTCAGAAACACGCCTCTTACCAGCAGCATCTCTGGTCTGGATGCTTACCCTGCCTTTCCATGTTAATTTTCCACCTCCTGCAAGAGGATCTTAGCTTTTCTGTATTCATAGCATTGAATTCAAACATATAATTCCACAGAATATCAATGAACTTTCCCAGAATCTCATATTTACCGAGGCAGGAGATGCTAAATGCTCACAGATATATCAGCAGATCATTGCTAAACCTGGAAGATCATCTTACCAAGGTCCAGACTGGTGCCCCCTCTCACAGCCCTGGTGTCCTTCACCTGCTGCAGAGGTGTGCAGATGTGTAATCTCTTAATGGCACTTGGTCACCGTATGAAGTGTTTGGTGATCTAAGTCCTGTTCTTAGGGAAAGCACCATAAGCACCAGGATAATTAGGATAAAGGGCAGATTCACAGGCAGATTTATTACATATTTATTGGTATTAACACTGCGCAGGAAAAAAATAAAAAAGGATTATTAATAGAGAACAGTGTAGTCTTACACAGTAGCTAAACGAGACAGAGTGAATTTCACAGCTTCTGCTGGAAGGTCATCTTCTCTTTAACTACAGCTAGCCTGTACCTGCTGGGCATCACTTTCATCTTTGACTCAAAGGACACTTCTGAAGAAATTTCATTCATTGGCATTTTTTTAAACTTGAAGCTATCTCATAATCCAAGGCATTTCAAAGGGGAAGAAGAGATTCTTGACTTACTTGCAAGGAAGTTATCACACTACCTTCTGAATAATGACTGTACATGAAACAAAAGAGCACTGAAGAGAAGAGAAATCCAACACTTAGGTTCCAGGTTTAAAGAGAATAGGAGCCAAGTCAATGTACTTGGGAATGAAAACTCCATTTGGAGACAAGTTTATTTAGCACTAAGCTACTAATTCTTGTGATTTTTTTTAGGCACCTCAGGGTGCTTTTAGACCTGTGGGTCCTGGCAACCTGAGGTGAGGGTCTTGCCTTTTACAAAAAAATATATATTTTTTACCTTTGCTCTTGCAGATGAAATGTGATCCAAGGGAACAATAATGGCTTAAATCAAAAGACTTCTATATTTGCTGCTATTTGAAGAAAATTATTTTTTTTTCCAGGATCTTACACATGCTATTTAAATATTTGAAACTGGCAGTACTAACCCAAGCAAGTCTTTGTTTCTCCTCTTAACAATTCCGCAGGCTCTCCACAAAGTAATCACAGTACTGACGACACACAGGGAGCTGAGTCTTCCCTATTTGTGCGTGAATTCACAGTAACGGAACACCCTTGACCTTTGCTGCTTTGAAAGTGAAAGAAGATGAAAAACAAAGCCAAGCTCCAAATCCAATAGTATGCTGATTTAACTGGCTTGGAGCCCTCCTGGTGATCTGGGGGCATAAATTCCTGCAAGAGCAGAGGGCTGGACCTGATGATCTGAAGGCTTACTTCATGTTTCAAACTGAGATTCAGCTCTTCTAGCAACAGGTCTACTTTGTAAGTAGGACATTGGAAGTTTCTCGTGTTATTTTCTGCATGAGACAGTAGAAGGACAATAATTTGTCATTTTGCAGATACTTTATTTTGGAGCTACCAGAAATGTCTGCTATTAGGATTATTACTGCATAAAAAGGCACTATAGTATCATGTTGAAGCACGGCAAGATCCAATCTTGTGGAGCAGGCTTTTGTTTCTCACATGGAAAGCCCATATGCAGACTGGGTTTGCAATGGAAATCTTTCTTATAGGTAACCTGAGCATGTGACCTCTTGGATGCTTTTACCGTAGGTGGCAAATTGACTAACACTATTTGAATCAACTATTCCAGAACAGCACTCTGTGTCAACACTCTCTTCCTAAATAAAATCATGTTTCCTAAACAGTCAAATACAGGGATGGGCAACTGCCTTTTTATTCAGTATACCTTGTGCATGTATACAGCAATTTTTCTGCATGTGTGAATTTACTACAGAGGTCCTCAAAATCTAGGGGACAAGTTTTTAGTCCTGCTACTATGTACCCAGTAGATGTCCATGCATATCCAACACAATTCCTGGGGCACTTGCTTGTCATCTTGTGAGAGAGAGCCTGATTAAATTAAAAAAAGGAGCAAGAGTATTAGCACAACCACACTTCAGCATTTCTACAAGAGACTGTTGCCTCTCTCAATCTCATCAACCTTGGGCAGAGGAGGGGGGTGTCTGTGGCTCAACTGAGATGCTGCAGATCACGGTGCAGATTTTCAGGTTGTAAATTAGTTTTAATCTACATTAACAATTGTGTGCATCCCTGGCTTTCCTCTAAACTGCAGAAGCAAGAGCAATTAATCTGATTAAGAACATGACTGTCGAGCAGGCAGTACGGGCTCTAATAAAGCAAGCAGGCTTTTCCATTAAAACAATTTGCATAATGTAATTCTGTGAAGTATTTTCTTCATTTTTCAAGCTTGTTTTCATTCACTGAGTTCCATATTAATTGTAAATAAAAGTCAGAACAAGACTTGTCATTTTGAGGGCTTTCTCTCTGTCTTTTTGGTATAAGAAGCTCACATCAGAATACGATTTAGTAGCTCACATTTTGATGAAGGCATGACAGTTGCCTTCCATTCTGAAGAACAAGGGAAGACTGAATGTCTCCTTGATGGGGTACAGCAGAAAAATAAGGCACATGGGGAAAGCCATGTGTTTGGACCCTGGGGTCCAAGGTGTTTCCTAATGCTCTGAGTGAAAATCGCAGGAGGGAGAAAAGTTGTGGTAGCTGCTTTTTTTTTTTTTTTTTTTTTTTTTTTGTGAGAGGAGGGAAACCACAAAGGATCAGATTTAAAGACAACCAGGGAGGTGCTTTCTGTGAAACCAGGATTAAAAACAAGGCATGAAAATTTGGGTGAAGGTCCTGGCCATAGACTGTGTGTGTTGCAAGCTGACTCTTAATATACTCAGGGAAAAAACACTTTACATACTAGGAAAATACTATACCTCTCATTTTTTTTTTTCCTTGTAGAAGCACTCTAGTGTGTGCTCCCACTATACTTTGCCCTTTGCGCAGGTATGGCCTCACCTTGAGCACTGTGTGCAGTTTTGGACACCACAGTACAAGAAGGACATAAAACTATTAGAGAGTACCCAAAGGAGGGCTAAGAAGAATGTGAAGGGTCCAGATGGCAAGATGTATGAGGAACAACTGAGGTCCCTTGGTTTGTCCAGCCCAGAGCAGAGCAGGCTGAGGGGAGGCCTCATGGCGGCCTGCAGCTCCCTCACAAGAGGAGCGGAGGGGCAGGCGCTGAGCTCTGCTCTCTGGGGACAGCGACAGGACCCGAGGGAACGGCATGGAGCTGGGACAGGGGAGGGTCAGGCTGGGGGTTAGGGAAAGGTTCTGCACCCAGAGGGTGGTTGGGCACTGGGACAGGCTCCCCAGAGAAGTGGTCATGGCACCAAGCCTGTCAGAGTTCAAGAAGTGCTTGGAAAACACTCTCAGGCAGATAGTCAGATTTTTGGGTGGTCCTGCATGGAGTCAGGACCTTGATGATCCTTGTGGGTCCCTTCCAGCTCAGGATAGTCCATGTTTCTATGATTCTATGAACAGTTTGCAATTTTGCTTAAGCTCTCATGTCAAAAGATCTAACTAACCAGTTCAGACCAGGCTTTAAGGGGCTAAATTCCTTCTTTCATCATTACAGCCATAGATTCCTTGGGTATCACTGCAGAAGACTGAGTGCTCAGGTCCTGCAGTGGGATGAAGCAGGTTGTCCTGAAGATGAGGACTGGGTAAACAGAGCAAAACAAAAATGATATGGAAGATATTATTATCAGTACACATCAGATGAGTCACAAATTTTCCAGGTATTTGAATGCACAAGTTTTCTCTGATGGGTAATTTGAATGAAACACAATATGTTGGATTGTGGCATTAGAAAAGTGCTTTTTTTTTTTTTTTTTTTCATCAGATCCAAATAAGATCTGTATGTTTTATATCTTTTTATATTCTTGTACATAGGTTTAAGTTCTTCAGGCTAGAAATATTCTTGTTACTTAACTGCTCAGTGCTTTCTCAAGTGGTTCTGTTACTCAGATACTACCATCGTAAAAAACAAACTAAAAAACATAGTGATGGAAATAATGTCTTTGAAAGGGCACATGATGAAATTGCTTTTTGGGTGTTGTGCACAACTTTTATTTACCAAATAGTTAAGGGACTTTATAAATTAGAGATAGTAATTAAGAATTTTAATTTATCTATATGCACTTCTTGAGGACACAAAGAGATTCCTGTTCATAAAATCTACAGTGCTCAGTCAGGAAGATGACAATCACGTGTGATTCAGGTGATCTATGATACACAAAAGCAGCAGATCACAAAGCCATAGCAGTTAATAACAGCAATCAGGTGACAACGAATGATGGATCAAAACGTGTCTCTGCAAAACATGTCCATTCTGAATTATGAGCATTAATAAATATCACTAGCTTAATGAAAATAAATGTCAGATTAATAGGCATCACATTCTGCTGATGAGGTCTTCATATTTCAAATAAAATCTTGCTTTCTTGCTGTTGTCTCAGACAGATGTCAGGATGAGTTTTTGGCCATGGCCTAGCAGGGTGTGTGCTTGGCCACCTGGAGTCTCCACAACAGCAGTGGAAGCAAGAAGAAGAAGGCAGGGGTGCTCCATTCTCCAGCTCCTGCCTTCAGGACAGGGTCAGATAATTTGTATCCTTGGTCTTGGAAGGCTTGGAGAAGGATAGATTTACTCCAACTTTCCTGTATGCAGTGGTGCAAAGTGTTGCATGGTGGGGTAGTGGTTAGGGTGGCTTGGAGGGAGGGAAGGGGCCTGGTGTGCAGCTGAGGGGCAGCAGGGAGGGGATGCTTGAAGCTGTGCTCCCTGGTGAAAAGCTGGTGACAGCCCTGGTGAGAGTTCTGTCCAGTATTGATGCCTTTGGTTTGGTTTCCTTGAAAATCCTGGCTGTACAGGGGGGCTTCCCTGTGCCTGCCTCCTTTTTGTGTATGGTCCCTCCAGAAGCCTCACTGAGGGGATGACAAGCCACTGCATGTGGATGCCTGTGCTTGAGAGGGGAAAATGAATATCCTACAGCAAACTGGAAGATGAACCTCTAGGGAGGTTAGCCCCTAGCCAGGGATGGAGACAGCCCTGGCACAGGCCTAGTGAGGAGGCTGCTGTGTGGTGGCTGCTGGTGGTGGCCCTGACACAGGTGGGATGCTGCGAGCCTGGCCTTGCCCTCGCTGGGTCTCATGGCCTTGCCACAAACTGCTGCAGCTTAGCACTGGCACGTGAGCTGTCTGCACCTTGCCCGGTGATAAATTCCCTGGTGCATTTATCTGCTGCCACCCCAGCCTGGCTCTGCCTGCAGATCCAGGTCCGTGCAGCTGGAGTGCACCCTTGGGAAATGCCCCAGGGGAGCTGCATGGACTTCACCACCCTGTGAGAGGGGAGGAACTGAGGCTCCTCCTCTGATTGCTCTCAAATACAAATTCAAGTCTTATTTGCAGCTTTCTTCCCCCTCCCCCCCCTGCCCCACCCCCCCCCCGCATAACTTGCAACCGTTATTTGTCAGTCTCATTTCTCAGAGAAGGAAATCTGACTGCTGTTACCTAAAAGGTGACTTAAAATCCCAAAGGTAGGAAAATAACAAAGTTATAACTGAAAAAGTAGAAATGCAAAGACATTTAGTTGTCACCAGAAGCCCTGCATGCATGTTTTCACAGAATCACAGAATAGTTGAGGTTAGAAGGGACCTCTGGAGGTTACCTGCTCCAACCCCTGCTCAAGCAGGGACACCCACAGCAGACTGCCCAGGACCACATCCAGGCAGCTTTTGTAGATCTCCAGGGAGGGAGGGAGGTCCCATAACCTCTCTGGGCACTGTACCAGTGAACAGATTTATCTCTGGAAAAACACATTAGGCTGAAGCTTAAAAGCCCCAAACCCAGAAACCCACAGTGAAGAGGTGGGAGCAGAGCCACCAGTGCCAGCACCCACAGCAGCACTGGGCTGGCCGTGGGCCTTGTCACACTCTCCGCCGGCTGTGTTGGCAGAACAGGGGGTGGGCAGTGGGGAAGGTCCAGTGGTGTCCATGCATGGCTGTTCAGTGGAAGTGCCCCTTATTTTGTCAGTGTTGTGTCAGCATCAGGGGTTTGGGGCAGGAGGTTGAGAAAGAAACGATGTAAGTGTGCCCAGGCTTGGAACCGCATTCACACAGACACCTCTGCATTGGATGAAAGAGAACAAAAAAGGGAACAGGCTTCAGAGATGTCCAAGCTGCTGATGAGGCCCTAGAAACCAAAAATAAAGAAGAAACAGACATAGATTTCTCCTGCTTTGCTATCTCTCTTTCCCACTTTGCTTTACCAGCTCCTTTGGATGTGTTTTGCAAGGTCATTTTTAGGCCACAATCTCTTCTAAATGAATATTATTATTATTTTTTTCTAGCAATAAGTGAAACCTAAAAAAGGCAAAAGGCATCTTGTAGATCTCCTTAAGTGGAAAACACCCTTTAAAGTATGTCTGATAGTGATCTCACGAGCAGCTGTCAGTCCTGGCAGGCAATGGAAGCCCAGGACGAGCTATTCTTAGACCAAGAAAGCGTAAGTAGGTCAAGTTACAATTGGTTCTTGTAAACATCATCCCTGCTAAAACCAGAAATCGATACAAGGTCAAAAATTTGTAATATTCTGAATCACAGAGATAAAACAAAGGGGGTGGATTTAGTCTCCAAATACCTGTTCTTTTGGTTCATCTCCATGTTTGGAACACAAATGTATTGTGCCTTTGTGCTGCCCATGGTCTGAGACCTCTCTGCAGTGGGGATGTGCCATGAGCACTCCCAAGACCAGGCAGAAATAAGACAGCAGTACAGCTTAGGGATGCCATTTTATTTACACATCCCATGGTAAAGCAAAATAGTTAATGAGATAAAAAAGGAAGTTGCAACTTGATAAGTCCTTCACACCTGCTAATAAAACACAGGGTATGCATGAGCAGGGTAGCTCCAGCCACAATGTGGCGGTTTTGTTTTTCGGACCCAAGATGGATGTGCAGGTTGTGTGGTCCAGCTATGTGCCTGACTCCTGGAATTTGAGCTCTTCGGCTCACTCCTCATCCCAGCCAGCGCTGGCTGCCCACAGGCTCTGGGAGCCAGTCAGAGTGACCACCTCCAGGACACGCAGGCTGAGCATGAATTTCAGGACCCATTCTTCCCTGTCTGCATCAGAATTGATGCCCCACGGCATCAACAATGGCCAGGGGCCCACCAGGGGATGGAGGTGCCTGAAACAGGGCTTCCCCTCAGTGCCCTACATACTGCCTGGTCTCATCTGAGCCCATTTTTGAGTTTTGAAGCTACTATCTGGTGAAAACCACACCAAGCAGCAGCGGTCTGTTTTTGAGGTGCTGCTGGCTGGAAGCAAATTTCCTGGTAAGGAATGATGGTGCTGGGCAGCTGGGGTACACCCGCAGGACTCTGCCTGGCTGTGACTCCTGCCTCCTCCTAAGGGTGGCTGTGCCCCTGCCAGCATCTCCAGCGCTGCAGGACACCTTGGCATGGTCCCAGCTTCCCCAGAGCCACCACACTCTACTTTCACCTCTCTCCCTTCCTACAGTGGAAATATTTGAATGTGGAGGGAGTTCATTTGTAGGCTAAAAGGTAGGTTTGGGCTGAAAAGTAGGTAGTAAACATGATGTAAATTTCATTCCTGCCTTATTTTGTTCTATCGCCCAATTTTATTCTCAACTTTAGTTGCTTTATGGGCTGGCATTATAAATTTGTTTCTAGTCTTATTCCACACAGGTATTACATTACAGCTCTGGGACCTCCTCTGCATCCAGCTGAGTGCTGCCTAATTATAGCTCAAGCTGGCCTTTTAAACAGGCATAGCATCTTTTTCAAATAATATTCTTCTCTGACAATTTTCTCTTGTAAATGTAGAAGATGTGCTACAGTTGTTTACAGTCACCTTGGTGGAGGAACTGAAACCAAAATGTCTTTAGCAACATTGAGCTCACTCTGATCATGAGACAAAATTCTGTGCTTAATTGCAGTACAGCAGAAGGAGGTTTCCAAGTAAGCTGGTAGGCAGAACAACATGAGGAAACTGATCTGTGAGCCCCACATAAAAGACTGAGGCTTAGCTGAGTCTGAAATGGAGGAGGGTTGTCTTAATTCTGAGTCTGAGACTGTTCCTTGAAACTGTGGCTGAGTCAGTGGACCACTTTAATTCCTTGCCCTTGTTAAAACAGATTAAAAAAAAATCTAACCATGGTTGGGATCCCATTGTCAGGCAATGGCCAGGTTAAATCTTTAAGAAGTTGCATTCTTAATTAGGATAGAGTTGCCCGCTCATGTGGGTTATAATGATTATCATGGTATGTTTGAATTCCTCCCTGCAGCTTCAGCACCTGGAATCATCTTAACAAAAAAAAAAAAAAAAAACACTCCACTTTAACTGAGAAACAAATGTGTAGCTACTGTAGTCAGAAGAGCTTGCAAATAGGACTCCTAAGGTATAAAAACATCAAGCAAATGACCTCCTGCCCCAGCAATTTGTGTTTCACCTTTCAAGCTAATGTTTTGCTTTTCAAGTCCTAAATCAAAGGGCAGCAGGAGTATTACTGGGAAGTTCATAGGTAGCCATTGGCTATACTGCAGCTTTTAATGTGCAGATAAAACTATACTTCAATAGTGCTGACACAAGATACACCTGCAGCTTAGGTAGGTCTTGCCATTTTGTTTGAGTGTATCTTCATATCAGCTTGGCTGGTAGAGATCTCTGTGATGGGAATGTTAAGAAGAGTGGCAAATCAAGCCAACGTTAAATAGCTTGCTAAATTAATTCACCAGCAACACACTTGCTAATGGGCAATTCTTACACAATATTAAGCACCATTACTATGAGAAAACGTAGTCCTTTGCAGCCATAGTCTAAATTAGCTGTGAGGACACAATACTGTGGAGCTAATACTTTGAACTACTGGCTGTGGTCCCTCATCACTCGTAGTCACTGAGATCCAGGTCATCAGGTCTGAGAACTCATTAGTAAGAGAATCTGGGGCCCAAATGGTCTTCTTTCTTCTCTGTTTTCCCTTGTTTATGCCTAATGTTTTCATGCTGCTACTCTATTCCAGAAAGGGGCAGTGAGTCTCCTCTGCTCCTATACTGCTTACCTTACCTTTGTCTTGACATTAATCCTGGTTGTCGCGCCTATTCCTGTGTCCTTGTTCTTGTTTTGTCCTCAGTCTGGCAACTGTTGTTACTTGGATGTTTCTGATGTGCATCTACAACTGTCTTTGATCCTTTGGCGATCACATTGCTCGTATACTTCTGAACAATTACGTCTGCCTATGCCATCACAAGGTTACAAAATACTTGTATGCTGTTGTTAACTTTAGTGTTAGTGTTAGTGTTAATTTTAGTGTTCAGGATGAAGGCGAGATAATATTGATTATATCCTGATTGGTTTACTTCTGTAGTCATCACAGGCCCCTGTTTTGGCTATGCTATACTGATACTGAACTTTGAAGCATGCAAATCTATAGGTATTAAAAAAGATGACATTGAGGTAGCTATCACAGCAATTAACAGAAATAGAATTCAAAGAACCAATTAAACAAAACAAAACAAAACAAAACAAACAAACAACCAAAAAAAACCAGGGGCTGAATTAATTAGAAAAAACAACCAGATTTTTTGGTAGAATGTTTGACGTCCTGCCCTCTGGCAAGGCCAATGGGGGTGCAGGACTGACTCCTGAGGTTTAATGAGGATTCCTGAAAGCCTTTCCTCTGCGTGCCTCTCTAGAGCACTTTGACCTTGGAAAGAGGCTTAGGGTGACCTCATACATTCTCCTGGGGGTTTCCAGTGGGTACCAACACTACAACAGGTAAAGCAGTGGTCCAAATGCCTGCAGCTCCCTTTCCTGACCCACCACCAGAACGGGACTCCCAGAACAAAGAATGACTTTGAAGCCTTGTGGAAAAATGGTCAGTGGTCCCAAAATTAAACCCTGCAAGCTACATGTGGTAATGATTATAGGGATCTGGAGAGGTACTGAGACAGAACTGAGTCACCACAGCCCAAAACCGAGACCCAAGGTGTCCCTCCAAATGATCCAGGCCATGCCATGGTAAGTGCCTGTACATCCATCCATGCTTGCTGGGCACCATGCTGTTTGGCTCCAGGGACTTCAGGCTATGCACAGGACGTGCAGGTTGGCACTGCAGCTCACTTGGAAGTCTCCAGCTCTCCTACCCAGTTCCCCTGGGGTCCATGCATGGGCCTCTGTGCCTGCATCCTCTCTGGGAGCAGGATCCTCACAAAATGCAGTGCTGGCACCAGCAGCTGCTGTGCAGCCACCCACACGGAGTTTATTAAGAAATGGCCCCAGCGCTTGCCTGGGAAATGAAAGACCTGGATTCAGTTCCCTCAGCCTAAGAAGACCAGGCTTGCCTCTCCCTGCACTGGCTGTGGGGGACATGTTTCACCCAGCACTGTAAAACAAAGCTCATGGGATGAGAGGGATTTGGAGAATGTCAGGACAATAATACATGAATGAAGTGTTCTTAACCTGGTTTGGCTAAATATCTGTACTCCCCTTGGCTCTGGAGACCATGTCACATGGTACCACGGTGCATGCTACCACAGCCTAAACACAGAGCAAGATCCCCCCAGATCTACAGAGGGTTTTTTTTTTTTCAGCCTGTAAGCTGGTCAAAGAATAGGGTAGACTTCGATGCTTATCTTTGCCCAGAAATGCAGAGAGGAGACACGTCTCACCCCACCAGAAGTGCTGGGATGTGCTGACTGCAGCAGGGATATTACCACATACTATTTTCCATTTGACCTGATACCTTTTCCAGATAGATCCCCTGACCATCCCTTTTGGGAAGTAGGAAGCTGTAAACACATCTGCAGTGGTCTTCATAGAACAGCTACTGAGATCTGCAGCATTTCCTCTTGGTATCAGGGCTGGGAGTTGAAGACAGGATAGCAGCAGTGAATTTCAGCCAGTTCAGAGCTGCAGCTCCTCAACAGGGGAAGCATTAATACCCCGACCTCACCCTACAGCAAGTACAGCATCCTTCACAGCCCCTCGGCAAGACCTGCTTCTTCAGCATTGCAGAGCATGGAGCCAACACCACAGGATTTGACTGTAAGGAGTTGGTGACAGAGAGGGTGACATTAACAGCAAAGGATAGATGAGGGTTTTTGAGCCACAAATCCCATTGGTTTCAGCTTTTCCACCAAGTAGACACAAAACCTAGCGAATGTGCTGGGAAACACACCCCACACTCACAGACAGCCGCGTTACTCTATCCCTTGTCCACCTTCCCTGCTGTCTAGTTTCTAATATCAAACATCTTGGTGCATCTGAGGAGTCTGCAGCCCTTCTTTGAAATGAAATGTGCTGACTCTACGTCAGATCATCTGTGTTTCCCTTCACCAAATGATGCAGCTTTTGGATTAACAGAGATGTGCAGACAGGGCAGAATTACGTGCTCCTCTTCCTTACCAGTGGACACAGTGCACATACATGCAGGTTCTGGCTAACAAAATAGAAAGAGCTTTTAAAATATTGAAACTGGCTACACTTTAGCTGCATTTGCATTTTCCTGACACATTTTGGATCACAGGGAGCTCCTCTAATGGTCAGTGGCCGTACCTCAGATGGCTAAAATAAGACTAGACCCATCTTGCATTAAGGAGATCACTATTAGAATTTAACATGTCCTATCACAATTTTCCTGGGGCCTGATTCAGCAAAACCCCTCAAGTGCATTCCGCTTTCTGTGTGAGAAGAACTCTTCTGAAATCAGCAGCTGACTCACGTAGAGTTAAGCGTGCACTCGAGCACTTGACGGGATGCTGTCGCGTGGCTCCTCGCCTCTGGGGAGCTCGGCGCGCAGCCAGGCTGTGGGTGCATGGATCGGCCACCTGTCAGACTTGTGCATTTATTGTATTAGTATTATTTTTTTTGCCACTAGGCAGAAAAGACGTTGGTATCTAAAAGCCACTGACACTGTTGAACTTTCCTTCTTTTTCCCAGCTTCTCCAACTCTGCAGCTCTCAGAAGGCACTCAGACGAAAGCATCTTTCTGTGGATTTAAACCCTTAGTGTCCACCTGGCTGCGAGCACCTGGCAAGCTGCACCACAGATCCACCTTCCTTCCACTGAATAATGAAGGCATTTTGTAACTGGCTTCAGACACTTTTGCTGCTATGTGGAGAGACATTTTTATTTTATTTTTTTATTTTTTTTTCAGGCCCAGACCACTTACAGAGTCATTTTTGGTGTTGTTTGGATCAATTTCATCTGCTGTGTCCTTTTTGGGGTTGCCTCTGTAGCCAGGCCATGTCTTTCTTCACCTGCACATGACAGTGGATTATTTAACCAGTCCTCCAAGTGAAGACTCATCTAATCGTTCTCGACGTGTTCTCTTGCTTTCCATGCCTGGAAGAATAAGGGCAGCTGAAACATTATACTGCAGAAGTAATTCACCCAAAGAAGTCTTTCTGGGATCAGAGAATGCCCAGCCCCTTCTCAATGAGATTTTGAAGCACGAGCTGACAGATGTCCTGATGAAGGGAAGGAAGTGAGAGCTGAGGATGGCCATGGTGGCAGTGCCAGAGCTCAAAACCTCATGGCAGTGGTGGCACGATGTGACCCTGTCCACTCGGCTTGCAGTGGGCTCTGGCTGTGCATTGTACCTCTGTTGTCTGAGACTTATGGAGCACAACAGTGATCTGGGAAACCTGCCAAACCTCAAGCCCGTATCAGTACAGGGCTGGTGTGAATATATATAACCTCATGCAGTAAGGAATGCTTTAAATGCTGCTTCAGCAAGGGCTAATGATTGAAAAGCCAAGCTCTCTCTGGGATTTTGCATCTGTAAAAGTAGCTTTCATTCCTCAATAAATTATTGCAGTCTGTCCCTTACCTGTCTGAAAACACCAAGGATTATCTACCCACAGCCTGTGACAAACTCTGGAGCTCGAGTAAAATGCCCCAGTCCATAAATGTGAAATATCCACAGTACCAATACAATGGGGAAATCAAAGTTGCCACCTAGTGCAAAGGCAGAGAATTTATGGATGGTTTTCTTCTCAGCTTTTCCTGCAAATTTCACAAAAGCTTTCACATCCTTATGAATTACAGCAAAACACTTCCTTCCTTGAAAATGCAGGGCATTCAGGGAGCCTCCTGGTCCAATGACGGGCTTGAGCAGGCACCAGAGCTGGAGAGAAGCACTCAGGAAACCCTCTCCCCTTTCTCAAGGGGCTGCATATGAGACACAGGAGGTTGGGAGCATGGCAGACACCTTCCCCTAGCAGTACCTCTCTGCCCACCACCTCCCTGTCTGTGGTGGCCAGCACCAGCTGAGACCTGGAGCTCCAAAGAGCCTTTGGACATTTCAGAAAGACTGATCTCCTTAAGCTGGAGATGAGCTTTCTCTGTACACCCCTACATCTTAATCATGCAAACAGCTCAGCAAAGAAAATATCACACTTGTTTTCTGTATGTGTCTTTCTCATTTTTTTTCTCTCTCTCCTCTGGCATTATCTAGGAATAAAGAATAGCCAATGCAACCATTTCATTGTCTGAACTGTTTATATCAAAACAGCTTTCCAGTATGCAGCTTATCAAATAGATAAATTATAGCTTGGTCTGTAGTGATACTCAGAAGCTTTGAAATTCAGACAAAGGAACTTGCTGTATATAAAGTAAATAAATAACATGCTTTTGAATGGAAAAACTAATTCTTCTTTATTGGGGTAATTGTTACAAGCTTTCTTCTTTCTTTCAATGTAATAAAAAGTCCACATTCTATTTCAAAGATTTTTGTCCAAATGAAATAAGTAGATCTGAATTTGTCTTTTATTTTTTTTCTTGGCTTGCAGGTCCATCCAAATTTTACAACAGTATAAGTGGTCCAAGAGATAAACAGAGTAAGTGTTGCTTGAACCAAAAACCATGGAAAAGTGTCTCTGGCTTTCCTGGGGTTTAAATCAAGCCCCCGAGGGAGGTTATTTTGCCAGCTGTTTCTCCCCGAGCACACTGCAGCTACAACTTGCAGTAGACATTTATGGTTTCTCTACTGAAATTTTCACATTAGCCCATGGTTATACGACAGGAAAACTAAGAAATGGAACAGTACTTACAGAACAGCTGAATTTATGTAAATGTTCATCATCTCAGTGAACAGTTCTCATGAAAGATAGTGAGAAATAAACTGTGAATAATTCCTCTCCATCCTACCAAGAATGGAGATGGGAGAAAAGGCATTTTAAAATCTCACCCAAGGTGCTGGAGATTTTCTCCAGGGCTTTCTTAGCTCTAGCTTTTAGCCCAAAATAACACATGCACACACACAAAAAAAAAACAAAACCCCAAACCATCCTTAAAAATATAGTCTTTACTAACAGTTTAGAGAAAATGTTCTTGATGGGAATTATTTCATCTGAATCCCAGTGCAGACAACTTAATACCCCTGACATTTTCTGGTAGCTGAGGTTGTACAGGATGAGGCAAATTGGGAGGTATCATGCCAAGCAAAATCCATGCAAACACACCTCTGGACCTGCCTTCTGGTACTGCCTCCCTCCCACCAGGCTCATTTTAGGTTTCGATGTATAAATTAGGCTGAATGCTGGGTGGGAGTTGGCTTTTTAGTTGGCAGAGAAGGGGGTCCTCCCTCTGCTTGCATTAGCTTTCTGTGGCCAGGGCGGTTCTGCGGTGCAGCGTCTGTTTGCATCCCAGTACAAATTTCCATCTGTATAACACTGCACCCTTTTATAAATGCTTCAAATTAGAAGTGGAGCTATGAATGATTTGCCTCCTCAGATAAGCATTTATTAGCCTAGCTGCACTGCGGGCAGGAAAATGCCATAAGATTCACATAGCCTGGCTGCCTGAACTTGCCTAACTAGATTTTGCCTTTTAGACCTCCACGAAACCATCAGGTAGACTCCTCAGGCACTGGGCAGTTCCCCATCCCCTTTTGCAGCCTTCACCCACCGTGGCTCATGCGCTGTCCCCATCTGACCAGCCCACGCTGACCTCAGTCCTGCAGAGGTCTGGAGCACCATATGCTGCAACAGCCTCCACAGAGATTTATGGAGAATGCAGGAAAAATGACATGGCAAGCCTCGCTGACAAGAGGGCGGCTGCTTTATACCCGAAGCTACTCACGCTTGCTAATGACTCATGGGGAACAGCTAGGCCATACAGCGGTGTTTGAAAGACCTGACTTAGCAGTGCCACCAGCAAATGCACAGAAGCCATGTTCATCTCCTGCAGATTTGGGTGAAGCATTTTGTTCACTGCCATGTGCACCAAGCAGGTGAGCACTATGGTAAAATTGGTCATCACAGCGCTGAGAGGCTGACACCTTGAAGGGTCCCACTGGCACATTGTTACCAAGAGGTACAACAATAACATTTGGGTAACTGAACCCTTTCCTTCATTGGGGTGGTGAGTCTGTAGTGTGAGCACTACAGGGCTGCACCTGTGCCTGTTGCCAATTCTGTGTCTGACCAGTGCTTGGCACAAAGGGTTTCCTGACTACTTGCCTTTGCACTGCAAACCAGCAGAAGAGAGCAGCGCACTTTCCATCAGAGTCACTCTTTGCAGCAGGATTATGACCTTACGGTTCTTCTAGTGCCCCATTAATCCCAGGAGATGACGTCCTATTAAATGTCCTTATCACGTTCCAGAAGTTTATTTTGCAAATATTTCATGGGCTGTAAGTGGAGCAGCTGTTCCCTCGCGGCACCATTAATAGCACAGACCCTCTCTGCTGCGAGCCCTGTTCCTGCCGTGCTGCAAGGCTGCCTCTGGCCCACCCGCCCCCCATGTGATCGATGAGCAGAGGTGCTGCTGCTGCCCCGAGCACAATTTTACACTTTGCTTTGTATCTCAGTCCCAATGCAGCGAAAAAAAGGTCCGGGCAGATCTGCTGTGAGAGAATACCTAAGCAGGGAACGTGATTATCTATAAGGAGGTGGCAATGCAACCTGTGCTGAACAGTTGTTTTTCCATCTCAGCTCTGGGGACTATGTGAGAGCTCAGCACGTAGCTCGCAGGGCAGAAGGGAAAAAAAATCCTCACTGCACAGCAGCTCTTCTGCCATGGCTGAGCAAAGCCAAGAGGGCAGGCAGGTCCTGCAAGGCAGAGGCTGACCAGCCTGCTGTGATGTTAGCCCTGTGTGCTGCACCTACTGAATAAAATAGCCGAAGGGCAGTTTGGGGGCCTGAGGGCAGGAGGCATGGCCCATGAATCTTGGCCAAGTGTGTGTCCTGGATGTGCCTGGATCACAGATCAGATGGGGCATTTGGGACTAGTGGGGAGCACAGAGGCTGGGGCATCCTTATGGCAGGCGAGAAATCCTAGGGTCTGGGGGGGGAGCAGAGACTCCCCTCTCTGTGTGCCTGAGGGCTTTGTCTACAAAGAATGAGCAGCAGAGACACAGGCCCGACAAATTTATGGGTAGGTGAATCCTGTCCCACTTTTTTTTTTTTTTTTTTTTTTTAAACTTAGCTTAGCTAAAGTTTCAGCAATCCTGTAAACTGGGATTTTCACCTAACCATGGTGAAAGATAAATGTCAGGTGTGGCAACCTGTGCTTTGTCCCAGAAATGATGCTAAACATGATCTGATGTTGCCAACCTATGCTATGTGATGAGGACCTCCTGCCAAAGAAATTAGTGTCAAGACTGGGCTGTCACATCTGTCCAAAAGGCTTAGCTCATGACACAAAGAACTTGCCTCCTGCAGGAGGTAATTCTGGTTTTATGCTAAGTCTGCTGGGACTGAGATCAAGTAATACAGCACTTCTTTCCCCTCACTCGCTGCATCATCAGTAGCCTGGGATGGGAATCTGAAATACCTGGATAAAATACAATAAACAGGGTATAAAAAGGCATAGAGCAGTGAATCCAGCAGAAGTTCAGAGCTGATGAACACCGAGTCTCAAAAAGGGACTTGTTGATGTCAGAAGGCCAAATTTGATTCCCCCATGGAGACAAGACCCAGTGGACAGCAGGTGCTCCAGGGAGGCTCACAGATTGGGCACTGGTGATGCTGCAGATGGATGGCTGCAATTCTCATCTCCATCGTGCACTCAGAAGGCTGGTCAGAAAGCTCCTCACCCTCTTACAGCATCTGTGATGCGTGTGACTGGGCAACAAAGGCAGTACTGAGATGCAACCCCAATTCAACATGAGATTTGTAGGTGGGACCAGAAACATTTCTTGCTCAAATTACAGTTATTTTACAGGCATAGGCCAGCTAAAGTGCCAAAGGCATTTACGAAATTCATGGCTTGAACAAGTAAGATAACCTGTATATGGACTGATATGGAGTAAAGAACAGAGGAGTGATATGAGGAAGGGAAGCTGCCCAAATAACCCCGATTTTAGAAAGTCTCTGAAGACTGAAATGGGGGTGGTCTTTTTGATCTCTCTGCTACCATGCTTTTAAATTGTTAAGAGTCTGAGTTTCTGCTGAAGAAACAATTTTGAGTATACTTGGTAAAAGACAGTAATTTATATAATCATGGTGTTATTTGCAGTATTTTGGTGATGCCACAAATGGCATGCAATTCCCTGACCACTCCAAACCAGCTCTGCTTTCCCTGCCTAGTGCAGTACAATGAGAAGGACCAGCCATAGCCAGGCACAATGGTAAATCCCATTGTAGGCACCACTGCTGACCAAGTGAAAACTGGCTGTGTGTTCAGTCCTGTCCAAAAATACTTGTGGCTGGATGCAGAAAGCTCTGTTTCCTGCCACTTTTCCTTGCAGCCATGCTTCATGCACCCTCTTTGTTAGGGTGTTGAGAGGGCAAGACCTTCTTCTACCAAGTCAAATGCCTTGGGGATGCACAGGCACACATAGCCATGCCTTTGGGGGGGAGGGAGGGGGGAAGCTTGTTTGCTTAGAGTATCCCTTGCATCCCGTCTCCCCTTGTACACACACACACACGTACACACGCACTTCTGCATTGCTCCTTGGCTGACATTTCCCAAGCACCTCCCCTTCTCCCAGGGTGGTCATACCCAAGCCATGAGCCGGCAAACCTCAGAAAATAATTGGCACTGAACCAATCATTTCTTATTGCAAGGAGAACTGCACAGAGAAAACAACATGAGCTAGCACGGGGCATGTGCCCTTGCTGCCCAGGTAATCATCAAACAAGCATCAATCCCTGCCAGCGTGTCAGGGGTGGAAAAACTGAACTTTATCTCAAGATAATGAAGCGACATCCTGCTTATGTTTTCTGGGATATGGAGTTTCTTGTCTGCACACCCAGCACAGATTGCCACTTCTCTCCAAGAGTGCAGCGGGCCCCGCAGGAGCTCTGCGGAGGATCAGGGCATGGTTCACTGCCTGTTCCTGCTGCTGACGGAGATGCTTGCGTTAGCGAGGGCTGGCACAGGTCAATGTCATGTCATCCAGTGTAAGCGGACTGTTAGGGCAGGTGGTTACTAGGTAAAGAACTGATTTTGTTAATGTGACCAGGCCACGGCAAGAAGCGCACTGACCCATGTCCCTGCGTCTCTCTGTCAGAGAAGTTATGGAGGAGTAGGAATTCGGTCTTGCTGCCAGTTCAGCCTGACCTCCAATCTGGAAAGAGTCTCCTGTGATCCACACACAGACCTGGGAGATGGCAGATGACACCTCTTCTAGTGAAGAAGTGCTGAAATGGGCTTCAGGTAGGGGCGGATGCCAGAGGTGCATTCAGCCAGTGTTGTCAACACAGCGCTTTCTAGCAGAGCGTGTTGGAACCACCTGTGCTTTCACCCCTCCCAGACAATACAGGTCAACCACTTTCCTGCTGGTCCAGGTCACCATTTAGGTGGCACCATTTAAGTGTACATTGCTAGGTGTCAAAGCTCAGACTGCTTTACAGTGAAATAATGGGAGCAAATAATAGCGAGCTCTGAAGGCCCAGTGCTGCCATCTGGCCATATTCAGCAGCTCTCTCATTTCTTCTGTGGGTTCTCCATGGAGTTCTACCCCTCCCAGTATGAAATTACCACCCCACTGGTGGTCTGTCCACACAGGCAGCCAGACCTGCCACCAGCCACACTTCTCCTTACAAGCTGGGGAGATCTATGCACACACCGCAACAGCTCAAGGAAGCAACAGCCCTTGGTCCCCTTTTCACTTGGTTTGGCCAGCATGCAAGGAAAAATAGACATATGGCCAATTTTGCCTCTAGTATCTGCTCTAACAACAAGAAGTGGGCTGCTGCTATAGGCAATTCGCCTACACTAGTGTCCGATGAGAGCAGGCCACTTGTAGCACCCTGCCAAGGGCAGGTCCTGCTGCTACTCAGCATGGTCTGCTGAGAGCACCTTGCTCATGGAGAGGGAAACAAGGGAGGTGCTCTGGGGACGTCACAGAGTCCGTGGGTTTCCAGGCTCACCCTTCCTGCAAGCGGGCAGCCCCTCAAGGAGGCCAGCTGCAAGTGTTTGCACAGTGTGAGGTGGCTCGCAGGAGCAGTGTGCTCAGGGGTGGAGGGAGGGTGGCGGCCTGGCACCAGATGCCACACACACCGTGTGCTGGCAGTTCACAGCTGCAGGACTGTCTGTGGTTGGATCCAGAGAAAGGCACGCTGACAGCTGGTTTGGTTGCACGCAGATTTGATTTTAGTGGTTGCCTAATCAAGCCCTGGGAGTTTAAAGCACTCCAGAGAAGGGAATGAATGGTAATGTGTTAACAGAGGGTATGATGCTTCCAAGGAAAGGTATGCTGGCTGAGCAGGGAACGGATGGCCTTGTTTTTCCCTTAGCCATATCTCACTGAAGTCTGCAGGCACAAACGTAGGTGTCTGTGTGCTGCTCACTCGCTGCTCTCTGCCTGCAGTTGTATACCCTCAGGTAACGAAGCCTCCATCTGCTCATGCTGAGATGTGTTAATTGATTTTGTAGAAAGCAAAAAAGTGGATTTAGCTGTTCACCAGTGACGCACAAGGTGTGATTACTAAGACAGGAAGAGGGCAAGGGATATTTATGACAAACAAAAGAGGAAGCTTAACTTTAGTAGTGTAGCTATTGAGTGTTAAAAGACTTTGCTGCCTGTACGTTCCTGGCCAGTAGTCCTGTTAAAAATCACTGCTCACTCTTAACACTTGTATTGCAAAAAGCCCAGACAAACATATGTCTAGTAAAAGAGATGAGAAAAACAACCTCTAAATGGTTTATATCAGTTTATATCAGATGTGGGTTTTGACCAAGCAAATAGGAAAGAAGCACTGGGGGAACCCAGACTGAGGGTGCTTACTTCAGCTTCTCCAGGATCTGGCTGTTCAAAGCTTTGTTTCTGGGCTGGATCCTGACAGTCCCTAAGGCTCAGCAGTATTAGTGATAGCCTGGAGCAAGAGTCTGGGTCCTGGGATGAGAGGGGGTTGCTGGATTGTCTAGGGTATCTCTGTTTGGCTTCTCTTTTATTCCATAATTGTACTGAAAAAAAAAAAACAACCAAAACAAAACAAACACACAATTTTTTTTGAATAGTTACGTACAAAATTCTGGTCTGCCTAGTCTTGTGCCAAGTTTCATTTCAGATTTGCTTCCATTCACTCAGGGTAAATGACTGATGTGATTAGAAAGTCATTAGAGACCTCTTGACTCTCTTTGGCTGTGTATTAGTAGTTCAAAGATGGAAGGGTGAGTCAGTGCTGAGAGGGGATCTGCTACTGCCTTTCCTCCCTGTGGTGTCACTGCAGACATATTAGCTTTGCTTGTCCTAAAAAAAACATGAAATGGGGCCGCCATGGACTTAGGGCTCATTTCTGGCCTGGCTGCAACCTGTAGCAAGATTCCTCTTGAATTCAGGAGAGAAGAATGAGATCCTTCATGGGCTCATTAACACCAAACACCCCTAGGTGGAAAGGAAAGCTGATTAGGCCATGACCACTTAAATTAAGGTCACGTTCGCTATTTTATTTCATACTTTTCTCAGGAATCAACCACTTATTTGGGTTGCTATAGTTACTTGATGCTGTTATGCAAACCAAATTCAGCCTATAGCTGGAATGCTGGATGTGGGCAATTTGAAAACTAAATACCACAAACACAGCATTAATCACTCCAGCACTCCTCTGACTGCCTTAAAATAATGAAAACAATACTGTTTGTACTGAGGGTTGTCTCTCGCTTGCTTTTAGTTCACAGAATAAAATATTTTAAGATGAGGATCATGACTTTTCTCACTGGAGCGAGGCTAGTTTATATTGGCCTCGTGTTTGGCTTACTAAATGAACTAGAAATGTAAGTATCAACAGCTCTCTGCAGAGGGTCTTTATGAGTGTGGTGAGCCAGCAGGAACATAGTTTAGCCACCATTCAGTGGCACTTTATCTACTCATTACTCCCATTTACATTATTAGAGCGCACTACACCTTGCAAAAGATTTGTTGTGTTGCCCCTGTCTCAGGCATCTCCAGAGTAACTCAAGGGTCTTGTGTTCAGTATCCAGAAACTCAGACTACTGTAAAAAACAGTTTCTAATCAATGACTGCTGAACCACAGTCACATCGTGGCTCATGTTATGAAATGTTTACGGAGATAAACATTTTTTTGCTTAAGTTCAAAAATATATTCAGTTCAAAAATATTCAAAAATATCCAGCCTAGTCTCTACGGTTCGAGGGCTGGCCCTGCAGCTCATCCCTACATATCTTCTTTGCAGCCCCTCATGTTTTCTTGCAGTGGTTCCTGGCTGGAAATTTGCTGCTTCCACCTCCGAGCTTTACAAATGCAGAAGCAGGGCAGGCGCTTTCTATCTGGTATTTTATGCCCCCAGATGGAATGCAGGTTAGGGTTTCAGATTGCTGGCTCTGTTTGCACGCTGCTCTGAGTGTCCCTAGGGAAGATCATGGTTCCCCTTCCATGTTCTTAGGTTTGGGCTCCATGTTCTCATGGTGGATGTTGTGCTACATAAATTGCTCACTGCTGGCAGGATGATCTTCCTGATGATCTTTTAGCTGAGGGAATGACATCCCACCGTGGTGGTGCTGTTTCATTTTTTTTTTTTTTTTTTTTTTTTTTTTTTTTTTTTATTAATCTAACCAAGCCACACAGTTCTGTCCAAGAACTCCCTGTTGGTGTTTGTGAAGTGGTGAGAATGGGAGGAAATGAAAGCTCATGTTAACAGGCAGAGTATCACCCAGAATTTGTTCCTTATTTGGCTCCCCAAAGTTATTTAAGGGACCAGTTTGGCTAGGGTTTAGCTGGAATTTCAGAGGTTTTGCTTTATTGGACCCAGATGGGTCTGCCTGAGGTTTCCCAGGAGTACACCTCAGACTCCACTCCTTTTGGATGGTATATTCAATGCTGTGCTACCTCTTCAGTAGCCCCTGACCTTCAGGACAGCCCCCAGCACCCCAGCTAGGCATATGCCTCTGCAGGCCTTTATAGCCACCAAGAAATGGTTCCACTTCTCTGCAGCTGCTGCAGCTTAGCTATGTGGATTTGGGCAAGATATCATCCATCTGAAGAGAAATAATTCTGCCTTCCTGAAATGCAGCACCTTCTCTGTAGCATCTGTGTTTGCTGTTCTGTGGCAAATAGGAAGCATCTTCTCCCACAGAGGAGGAGGAAGCACTGCTTTGGGTTAAGGGCATCCACGCAGGCTTGCACGCTGGGGCAGAGCTAGGCCATGAGCTTTCAGAAGCAGGTTCATCCATCCACAGCTCTGCAGATCCACACAAACACCGCAGGCCGAAGGCACCAGGGTGTGTTGGAACAACGGCTGGTGGCTACCTAGTAACTAAAGGCAAACCTTCCTCACAGGGAATGTTTACAGGCTGCCTTATAAATGACTCTGGAGATTTAAGAACTCACACGACAGCTGTATGAGCTAGAGCTGAGAGCTTTTCACATAGCAATAGTGCTGATATGGTTGTTCACGGAGATAAAAATTATATTTCTATGCAGTGCCAGGCCATAGTTTATTGAAGACTCACTTCTTTTCATTGTAAGAGAACTAAATCAGGCTGTGGGCACACAGACACCTCACTCTGTGGTAGGGTGAAGGGAGAACCTGCTGGACATTGGCAGCACCTCATGTCCTACTCAGAAATTAGTTCACAGTAACCTGCCCTGCTGTCACTGAGAAAAGCACCCTGCCTGTGCTTATACAGCCAGTTCACAGCCTCTCTTGCTGCCTTGTGTCCATTCCTGTGCTAGGGGAGCTGGACCTGTTGCTGGAGACTTTCACCACTTTGATAGCAACAGAGGCATCAATCAGTTGATATAAGAGCACTGTAAAGTTTCACTCAAATTATTTTCTTAATGAGATACCATAAGCAAACACGAGTTATAGGGAAGTACTTCTTTACTTATCTGTGTATCAAGCACAGCAAACTCTCATACTCATTCCAAGGAAGCATCCTGGTGTAAAGTTCTCATGCAAGGCCCACTGACAAGAGTAGAGAGATGTCCATTAACCTCAAAGAGCTTTTGATGAAGACCAATTCTAAAAGATTTTGGCTACCAGCCCCAAAGGATGTTTGTGAAACCCTAGGCTGTGTTAGGTTAGCAGGTCAGAAAAGGCTGACATTAAGGGTGTCTTCACAGTCATACCTGCCACTAGTTATACTATAGACCTCCCAGCCTGAACACTATACGCTGTGCAGCTGGGAAGACCTGCTGAATTTCTTAGCCTGAGACTGCAGTAACCACTCTTCAGTCTTCTCTCTGCCAGGCATATGAAGCTTATCTGGACCTCAAAGTTTGTGTACAGAAAGCTGCTCTTCTCTGCCTGTGCCTCTGACCCTGCTGCACCAAAAGACTTTCCTCTACCACCTGTAAGTAGAGATCAGTTCAGAAAACAAAGCTGATCCTATTTTGAATTTCTACACATTCTCTTTCCAGTACAGAGTCTGCTATCAATGCCTCTCTTGATTTTGTCTGCTACATTGCAGGTTGTTTTTCCTCTGAACAAATGCCAACTGGATTTTTTTCTGCTCTCTTAGTGGCCTTTATTTGTGGGTGGAAGTCTGCCAGTTCAAACATACAACCTGGAGACTGCATCCATTGCAGTAAGAAACTTTTACTGAAGTGGCAGTGGTCAGAACTGCTCTGCCTCTGAAGATGTTGTTGGTATGGGGCCTGCAGGCACAGGGAATGATCCTGTACCTGCCTGCTGTGGCTGCAGCTCCAGCCAGCAGCATGTTTTAAGCTCTAACACTGTGGAGGAGTGTGGCCACGGTAACCTACTTTGCTGTGACCTTAACCCTGGTTGCTGAAATTAGCTTTACAGAAAGTTAAGCTCAAAAGCCTCTCCATAGCTTCAGCCAATACTGGATGGGCAAGGGAGTGCAGTGAGAGCATGCCCCAGAGCACAGTCCTGAATCCCCTGAAGGCTTTCAGTTATCTTCCCGGAGAAATTCATTACCTGCAAGGTCTGATGCTTAGCATCACAGAAGTCGCCTTTCAACATTTTTCTTTTAAACCTAGTGAAAGACAAAGCCTGTGTCCCAGAACATGGCTCTATTCAGAGCAAGTGTGAGCGTATTCAAGCTGAGATGTAAAATACAACCATTTTGACTAAACTTTCAACAGCACATTATTTTTGCACATTATTTCACCTCTGATATTCAATCTCCTAAATGTTATTCACTGTTCTGATTGTCCTGGAGGTGACTAGGTCACTGCTATTGTAGGTGAACTAATGTTTTCATCACTCTTGACCTGACATTTAAAGCAGTTTGAAGACAGCCAGCTATAACAGACTAAAACTGAGGCCTCCTGCTCTTTCATCCTTCTTGCCTTACCTTTCTATTTTTGTTGCCTTAGAAGCAATTTTAAGTTGTCTTCTTTCCCTGTTGTGTTCAGGGCTACCTGTGACCTTCTGTGGATCAGAACCACTGACCTGGTCTCTGTGTTACCATGTGGGTTTGTAACTTGGCTCGTAGCATTGCAGCTTTTGTCCAGCTGGAAATGTTGGACGGAAATAACAAAGGAATGTTTTCTGTCTCATGGCTTATTGTGAAAAGAAGTCTAGAAATAATAAAGCTAAAAATGAAAACATTAAACTTAATAAAATATAATATAATAAAATATAATAACAAGTCTAGAAATAGATAAAATCTGACAGAGAACAAGAGACTGTTATCTGGCAGCAATTAAAAATGTGTATGTGAAGTGACCCACACTTTGGCTATTGCAATCTTCTCTAAAACATTTTGTCTTGTTATCCTGGACTTCTCAGTTCATATTCATCTCACATAACTGTGGAGATATAAGAGCTAAATACCTTGCAGGCCACTGTAAATATTTATTTTATGTGAAATGAATTGCCATTTGGAGTACTGTTTTTCCCCACTGACTGCAGTGTGATATTTCAACTTTGAAGTGATTAATCCCACTCACCAGACACCAAAAAATCATGATGATTCCCTGTTGTGTTCCCATTGAGGATCAGCCTTGCTAACAAGCCTGCATGAAGCAAAGCTCAATGTGAATGAATGACTGTAAGAGAGAGTGTTGTGATCATTAAAATGTGGAAGTTTTATGGACAGTTTCAGTGATTTCCAGAAGGACAAGATTGGTGAGCTGCAAACATCAACAATATGGAGCACTTATGCTCATCATGCCCAAAACATAAATTCTGAAGATCCTCAGAGGGCTGACATCTCTTCCTGGAGAAACTGTCTCGATGCACTTACATTTTTCGTCACTGAAGTTCCCTAGGAGCTGAATGACCTGCAGTGGCAGTTAGCTCTCTGCATCCTGTTCACATGCCTGTGCAGTCCTTTGCCCATCTGCCTGGAGGGAGAAGAGAACTGCATCCAGATCTCCACCTCCCATATGTGCCTGTGACTGAGATGGATGCAAAGGTAGTTGGTAACTCCTTTTGTGACTGGGTATTCCAAACATCTAATGATTTCTCCTTTCTTTCTGCTGATCTGATGTTCCTGCCCACTTTAAGATCTCTTTTATTCTTCAGTAATCTGAAAAAGGCATATGGGTGATAATGTATATGTCATACAGACACAATAATGTCTGTCAGTCTCTCATCATCTGCTGGATAGGCAACTCTATATAGGAATAATAAATGGGATCTCAGGACAGGGACATGGTGTGCCATCGGCTTTGGAGGATGTAAAGTCTTACTACTTGCATTGAGGAAGCAGCTCAACAGTGTCAAAACATTCAGCTTTTAAAATAAAAGGCTAAAAGGCTTAACACAAATAGAAGGCTAAAACCACCTGTGTCTAAGCAGAATGAGGTGTCTCTACAACCTCAGGAAAGGCACCTGGCTCCCAAACAGTGACAGCATTTAAGACTTGCTTTGGCCCACATTGTTCTCCATCATCTAACCTAACCTGCTGCCTTCTCACGCCATGGCTGGTGTGGATCACATTCTTGGGAACGCAGGTAGGTCCATCTGCTAAAAATATAGACCTCTGCCTTTTAACTAGGTCCATCCTTCCTGTTCTCCCAAAGCTTCCTTCAGAGGTAGTCAGTACTACCTGTGGAATTCAGGGAGGTTCACCCTATGGCAGACGTCTACAACAGGCAGACAACCTGCACCTACCAACTGCGTGTTTTTCCTTCACTGACTCTATTAAGGGAGCCTCTGGAAACCATTTCTGCAGGAGGCTCTGTGCTGTGGGTCCTGCACATGCCCAGCACTATGGCAGAATGCTGTGGTGGGTGTTGTGAATTCAGCCAGGCCAAGTGAGATGTGGCGATGTCCAGGCTCCTTTGTATGTCCTCTGCCCAGTAGCTTTTTGCAGTGGTGGTGCCCAGTTAGAAGTACTGTAAATCATCAGATTTAAGATATGTGGGCTATCTGCTGACCAGGCTTAAGTGATGTGTGTTCTCAGGTCCTGTGGTGAGACATGATAGCTATGTATGAAATACATACTGTGATTACAACTTCAGTATACTGCTGCAAACTTAGGTTCATACAGAGTAAGATATCAGTGTTTTAAGTGAGTCTTCGAAGAACATGCTCATGATTACACGAAAGCCTAGGTGCCAGTTTAAAAATGAACTGATTATTAGTAGATTTAATATATATACACATTGCATGCAGTGAAAAAGGTAATGATGAGAGCCAAAATGAACACAATCTGCTCGGATTATATAAGAATGGTTTTGAAAGATTATGTACTACTTGATTAGTGGGCTAGGAAGAACTTGAGATAGTCACAGCAACTTTAAATATAGACCAGAGCCTTAAGTTTGAGTATGTGAGGCATGAAGAGGGAGCTTTGGCACAGGGCATGTGAAAGCTGAGAACCAGATCTGTCAGAAAAAGAAGGAAAAATAAAAGTGACAACAAGAAAAATATTTAACACAGTATCTAAACCTCTGGGGTAGCATTTAAAATAAAGCCATTTAGTTCATTCTCCTTTTTTTTTTTTTCCTTTTTTTTTTTTCATTCTGCTTTCCTATTCAGTATTACATAACTTTGCTAAATAAAACATCCTTTTTAAAGACATGGTCTTTAAAGCTTTTGGGCTCTTTGTTTGTAAATAGCAAGGTTATGGATTTGGGTATGGCTCAGAAGATTCAGCCTCTGGCAACAGCAGACTCTAATCCACAGCATATTGGGGTCAGATGTTCCAGGCTGGGTTTACAGTCAACATCCAGGCAGGCCCCACAGCTCATCTGTGTTTATTGGTAACCTCTATACACTGTTATGCTTTTTTCTCACAAGTCTTTGTGAAATATATATGTATGCATATATATCTGTATGTAGATAGGAGCATTCTGTCCGATGGCATCAAAAGTATGTGTAACTTAGTAGTCTGGCTCTTCTAAAGCTACTAGGGACTAGCTTTGTCCATCAGAAAGTATTTCCTAGCTAGTAGGTTCTCAGTTCTAGCAAATGAGCTGCCTTCAAGTTGCTGATAGGTTGAAGAAAGTTAATTTCTCAGCTATATGGAATATTTGAGCTTGCCATTTCATTTTTGCAATGTTAGCAGTATTGAGGATGTTGTGTAGAGAACCTTGACTATGAACAAGTTCCCTGGGCTAGGACCATTCACCCAATGATCTATCACAGCAGCAGGAACAGACCCATATACTGAAGGGACACCCTGACATTATGAGCAGTGAGGGAGCTATAAACCCAACCCTGAAGAGCCAGTCTGGAAGTCCTAATAATCTGAATCCTAGAAATCTGAGGATATTCAGGCAAAGACCATTTTACATTTGCTTTGCTACATTTCATATATAGCTATTGTGG
This sequence comes from Oxyura jamaicensis, assembly GCF_011077185.1. Lineage (NCBI taxonomy): Eukaryota > Metazoa > Chordata > Aves > Anseriformes > Anatidae > Oxyura > Oxyura jamaicensis. The sequence continues at coordinate 188,138,544 of NC_048893.1, forward strand.
ATGAAGTCTGAGATGAAGGGAGTGCTGGGAGAACATGTGGAGACCCGAAGATGTTCCTGCTTACTTTGGGCTGAGGGGAGCATTTTGAACATGGATTTCTCAATTCCGCCCCCCCACCCCCCCCACCCCCACCCCACCCCCCCAGGACACCAGCAAAATCAGGAAATCAAATTTGCTCAAGCCTTCCCTAAGAAATCAGGCTGTGGTGGCTCAGCCCAGCCCAGCACACATCACTATAGGGCCTTGCAAACCTACACAGACATCTAAGTCCTGAACGAAGCATGGGTTAAGCTCCTTCCTCTGCATATTTTAGCAGAGGACTCCCACTCAGCGTGTTGGCTTTTGCAGCCCTGCTGCTTGGATGTCTAGGAGGGCAGTAGAAAGGCAGCCAAGCCAACAAGAGGCAAGGTTTCCATGGTACTTGTCCACCTCCTGCGTCCAGTGATCATGTGGGGATGCTATTTAGGGAGCTCACCCAGCAAATACCAAGCCACCCTCCCCTCCACCCACCCCTGGCCACCCACAACTATTTGTTTTGGTTTATTTTTCCTGGGATTGGTTTCCAGCCAGCCAGGCTCCCTCACTGGGGCATCACAGTGACGTGCAAGGTGCAAGGGAATGGGTGAACCCAGGGAAGGGGACCCTCCCAGCCAGCCTTGATACTCCCGAGTGTAAATACAAAAAAGGCTTCAGAATCAGGAAATAATCTCCATACTGTACACCAGGGGGGCTTGGCAGTGAGGATGAGGGCCAACTCTGAGGCTAGCTTTACACACTTCGACTTGACCGGGATCCTCCTGCCCAGCCAGCAGCAGAAGCTGACCCCTCTCTGGAAGTACTGGTGTTATTTATCTGAGGCAAAGGCTCTGAGCACCCGGCCCAGGGGGACCTTTGGCAGCACAAGGCTGCACTCTGCTCCTGACTCAGTCTAGCCCACCCTGCTGAGGCATCATGTCATCTGTATAGGTTTAAAGGGAACAAGTTGCCATTTCCTTTTTTTCATGTCTACTACAAGCTCTAGCAGTGCCGTGGGCAAAGATAAGGTTATGTGGGGATTCCAGCTACCTGGGCTGAAAAGCGGCATGCCTTCTGGGAAGAAATTCTGCAGGGTGGCAGAAATACTCCTCTGTCTGCTCCAAAATATGGAGTATTAATACCAGCGCTGGAAATGGATGCGGGAGGAGCATGCAGGTGAGTAGGGGTTCTAAGGCGAAGGACAGTGTTTTTCAAACTTCCTTGTACCAAACTTTTATATCCAGCAAATGCTCATGGATTTCCTTACACTGTATTTAAATACAAAGCATGTTTTGCTCTTCTTCACCTTCTTTTAAAAGTGTATGAACATGAGAAGCTGTTGGACGATAAGGATAGTATGCAGTTGTAAGCAGGAGAGCAGCAGCCATACTGTACGTAAGAAGTTAACTGTGTAGGCAGTTGGAAATGATCTTCAGGGAAGCTGAAATCAACGTGCAGGCTTCTGCAAGTGGATCCTTCTTTCTTTCTCTTTTCCCCATATTGGTTGTGAAGACACCAACGGGCCCCAAGAATCACCCTGTAAAATCCCATTGCCTCCGAAGGGTTGCCCATAGCCCTGCTCTCTGCAGGAGAACTAACGTGAGTAAATCAGCCTGTGGACCCCAGAGCAGAAAAAGCCTTAACCAAGTCCTGAAGCCCAGCTTAGTCCTTTTAAAATATTTTGGGGGTGATGTCAGCACCTTGGTTGCCAATGCACTTGTTGCTCTCCTCCCTCAGACTACTTCAGTTCCCACACAGGGACAGGGCATCCAGACCGAGTGGGAGATAGGCAGAAGCTGAGAAGGAAATTATATCTGCAGTGACCCAAAGCCTCAGAGGCAGAACTGCTGGGCTCCATTTACCTTCTTAAGGTAAAAAAATAAAATACAAACTTGGCTTACTTATTAGGTCAGATTTTTCTCTTGTCCAAGGACGTGGGAGGCTGGCAAAACAGCTTGGGAATGGAGGAATTTTGTTGACTGCTTGCACTAGGCTTTTAATATTTAATCTGCAAACTAAAGCAGTTTCTATTTAAACTCTCTGTCTTCACTCTGGTATGGTCCCAAGGCTTCTCTTGTTTGCTCTGTAGATGTTACAGCCCAGTCTAGCTTCTCTTCTAAGATTTTGGTTGTGTGGCTGAAATTCTTGGTTTGTCTAGAGATTATGTCTCATTTGTTTAAAGGTTTTTATTTTATTTATCTGGCATACAGATGGGATTAGTGTATGTCATTCCTGATAAAGTATCCTCATTTATCTGCATGAACTTCAAGAACATAAAAAAATCAAAACTTGCTGTGATGAAGTAATTGAAAAGAATAACCAACAGAAGATTTTTGAACATGTCTTTGACTGGGATTTCTGGAAGTAAGATTTCTGGAAGTAAGATACAGGATTTCTGGAAGTAAAGTATCTGTAACAGCTTGAAAGTGCAGGAAATTCAGAAGATGCTTGCAAAAATCCTATTTCATCCATATGATTTACTTATAAAATTTAGGAAGTTCTTCAGAAATGAAAACATCTAACCTTAGGCTCTTCTTGTACTTTTAGTGATACTGTAAATAATTCATTGCTTTTTCTTCTAACTCTTACAAGAGAGGCTAAAATTCATTATTATTATTATTATTATTATTTTTCCCCAAGCTGTAGTATTTCTGTGCAAAATTTTATTTACAGCAAAGATTACTTAAGAAATGTTGGAAAAGTGTCTGGGGTAAAAATCCTAGAGATTTATTAGCCTTTCTTTATATGAGAACAGTTTGCAAGTAGTTTCTTTAAAAAATGAAAGTATGCAAACAAATATAGGAATTTAGAGAATGTTAAACAGTACTATATTTATAGTGTATATCAGTTCAAATAATAAATACGGTTTTGGCATTATTTATTTTAAAATGCTTGCATGAAGCAGAGTGACTTTCTAGGGACTGCTCACCCCTCGGAGATGTGTTTTGGGGTGGCACTGAGAGACTTTCTTGTCGAATGCTGGAAATCAAAGAAGGTGATAAGCTTCTCAAGATAGTTTGTACTTTGTAGTCTTCACAGTGCTTACTAACTTGTAGGCTCAGAAACAACATTGAGTCATACCAATACATACAGCTCTGCTGAGCTTGCTGCCTTCAAACATCTGTTCATCATATATTTTTCTTTTTCCTTAAAAGAGCCTGTGACCTGAAGGCTGAGCTCAAGGACACTCCCAGATAAGTCACCGAAGGCTTCCCTTTGCTCTGCCTGCTGACCTCTGCCCGCCCCCAAACATCCCTGAAAATGGAGCGATCCACACAGGAACTTTTCCTCAACTTCATGATTGTCCTCATTACTGTGCTGCTCATGTGGCTCCTGGTGAAGTCTTATCAGGAGTAAAAGACAGTCAGAAACTCTCAGGGCTGGTCTAAGCCTGTGTCTGCAGACACCAGTGACACCCACCGCACACTTCTGTGATCAGCTTTTGATCAATTCGGGATGCCGTGAATATTTTTTTACTCTCTCATCTCTGTTGCCTGTGCTAATGTTTGTAATGGGTCTATGATGTTGTAATTATTCTATTCTGCAGTGATCTAACTGTAAAATGCAAGATCCTTAGGAAATGTCCTATGTGGCTCTCCCCCCGTGGCCATGTGAATGCTGTGCCCCTCTGCCCACGGTGCTGGCTTCTTTGGCGTCAGGGTAGGGTATAAACCTGCAGCATGCAATGGATCCGTCTGTGTTAGCCAGTATAAAATGCACAGGCTTGCTTAGCAGGCAGGAATGTGAAACTTCTGTTTTCGCTTGCTCTTGTTTCACTTAAATAAAGAACATATAAACCCATTTTTTTTTTGTAGCTTTCCTGGTCTGACTGCTGTTCACTGGAAAACCTGATAGCTGCAGCATGGTGCGTCATGACGTCTGGTGGTTTACTTGTTCCAGATTTTTATTTGCACTTTATCAAAAATTTCTGTAGGGTAACAGTACCAGTCCTGCAGGTTAAGTAATGTTAAACCACATGAATGAGCTGATTCCAGCTGTTCCAGCAACTTTTATGTCCAGAGTGACTTACACCGCCTATGCTGTGGACATGGACTTCAAAGAGACTCTCTGTCTCATAGGGACATTGTCAGATAATTGCATTTTCTGAAGCTGGATTTCGGATGGGGATTCCCAGGGTCCTATTTTTGGCCAAGCTATGCTTGGAGCTGTGCCTGTGGAGAGGAGCTGACGCCGCGGTGCTGCTGCAAAGGGGTGGTGGTCCCTGGGGGCCGCCGCGCCATGCCAGGCATGGGGGCACAGCCTGCATGGTGCCTGCCTGCCCTGCTGTTGTCGCCTGCTAAAAAATCTGCAGCCAGCTTGAAGAGCCCAATGTCCTGCATTCCCCATGAAATCAGTGGTTAAAATCAGTGGCTGAAATCAGTTGTAAACAGCTAAAGTCATTGGTTGAAATCAGTGGTTAAGCTCCCCATATGCATTCCCCCTTGTTGCTTTAATGGCTTCAGAGGCTGAGCTTCTTCTACAAGAAGATGTTTCTTCACTTTCTGACCAGCTGGTCCAAAGAGGTGATCCTCCACTGTATTTAGTATTGGTGTGGCCTCACCTTGAACATTGTGTGTAGTTCTGGGCCCCACAACAAAAAAATTCTATTCTATTCTATTCTATTCTATTCTATTCTATTCTATTCTATTCTATTCTATTCTATTCTATTCTATTCTATTCTATTCTATTCTATTCTGTTCTGTTCTGTTCTGTTCTGTTCTGTTCTAATGCTATGCTATGCTATGCCCTATGCCATGCTATGCTATGCTATACTATGCTATGCCATGCTACTCTACTCTAGTCTACTCTAGTCTACTCTAGTCTACTCTAGTCTACTCTACCCTACTCTTTCTACTCATTGCTGGTGCAATGAGAAAAATCAACCCTTGTTTCCTCTTGGCTGTGGCTATGGCTGAGCAAACCTCCTCCCAGCATTTCTGGGGATGACAAATTTTCCATGAGAAAACTGAGACATTGAAATTAATTCGCAGCCTGTCTCTACGACCCACCTTGCACCAGATGCTGCAGTAATTTCACTAATTTACGCGGTCTGTTTGTGTGCATAGGCTTGGCTGTGGCACGCAGCAGTGGCTGGCGATGGACATGGAAAAATCTATTTTTAAATATGGTAAATACTTGATAATTCAATATCAAAGACTCTCATCTTTCACAGGCTGTGACTCCTTACTCCATCTGAATGCTGCATCTTCAGCCAGCATTATCAGACCTTCCTCATGGATTAAAAATAGATCTTCAGGTTCTCCCACACGTCACAGCTTTCATTGGGGGCCTCACCACTGTGCACCTGCCCCACCTGGAGGGCTGAGGCTTTTTAGCCAGTCCCAGAGTACATGGCCAAGGAGAGTGATGTTGTGAGCACATTTGGGCTCATCACAGGCTAGCAATGAAGAAATGGAAGTGTTTGGTTCCCTGGCTGAGATAACAGGGGCTGGGACAGTCACAGCTCATGGTGAACCTGGCCATTTTCAGGTAGGAAGAAAGTCCTTGAGAGTTTGGGGAAGTCACAACTTTTAGTCATCAGTCTCTACCTTCAACAAGAGTAAGGTTAAACAGTCCAAACCACATGTTGGAAGTGAGAATACTAGTCCAACTATTTCTCTTTTCAGGCATTTCTAGTTTTTAAGCAGATTTTCAATAAGAGAAGGTTATTTCCCTACATTAAGTTCTGCCTTTGGCCTAAAACTGAAGAAAATGTAAATTCAATCATCAGTAACAGAGCTGGATGCCCTGATGTGATGGCACTGCGCTGGTCTCTAGGCATATAAGACCAAGGCAAATGCCCCTGTTTGAGGGACCCTAATGTGGGTGCTTGGTGTGTCACTGGAGTGTCAAACTCCCTCCATTATCTTCCTGCTTGCCAAAGATGCCTGAGAGGAGAGAGGTGGCTCTGTGCCCCCCTGGTTTCTGTTACCAGCCCTTTGCAGCATAAGTGAGATTGAGAACACTGGAGCATTTCTGGACTAATGCTGATTTACCTTTAGTTTGCTGGTATAATTATTTCAGGCAAAACACATACTTAAATTATACTTAGGAGTTGCTCTCTGAGCAGCCTGTTCCAGTGCTCATCCACCCCAGCTGTAAAAAGGTGTTTTCTTAAGCTTGGATGTAATATCTCCAGACTTCCAGTTTGTGCCCATTGCCTCTTTTCCTGGCACTGGGCACCACCAAAGAGAGCCTGACTCTGTCTCCTTTACACACCCCTTCAGGTATTTATAGATGCTGATAGGATCCCCCGACCCATCTCGTTTACAGGCTGGACAGTCCCAGCTCTCCCAGCCTCTTCTTGCATGACAGATGCTCCGAGCCTGAATCACCTTCTCGGCCCTTTGCTGGACTCTTTCCAGTACATCCAGGTCTCTCTTGTACTGGGGAGCCCAGCACTGGGCACGGCACTCCAGATGAGCCTCACCAGATCTGAGCAGAGGGAAGGATCACCTGGCTCATGGTCAGCCCAGTGCCCACCAGAACAGTAAGGACCTTCTCTGCAGGACTGGGTGGCCCCAGCTTATCCTCATGCATGAAGTTGTTCCCTTTCAGGACTTGGCATTTCCCTGGTTTGAACTTCATGAGGTTCCTGCCCGGCAGTTTCTCCAACCAGCCCGGACCCCTCTGAATGACAGCACACCCGTCTGGCATGCCAGCCACTCCTTTCGTTCTGTATCATTACTTTACATCTTTATGTACATAAATTCTTTACATATATACAGTTGCATACTATAAATCATTTTAATGAACCCATAACTATTTTAAGCTACAGACTTTCTTCCCTTCTTTACAGTCAATCACAATTTATGAATGATGTACCATGAAAAGTACTTATTATGCAGGCATAATACGCATGCATGTTTGCATAATATGCATGCTTTTGGAGTTTGTATCTATATTATATATATAAATACATATAAATGTTTGACGTGCTCTAAGATTTATGTAGTGTGTATAGGACATGAACACAGCACAGTAGCTCCTCCTGGAGAGGACTGTGAAGGCGACACTATACTCCCCTGCTTCCTCTCCCACCCCACCTACTTTGGAAGAGGGCACTCTCTGTGGCACCTCAGAAACTTCCAAATTCAGGCAAAACTGTGCCTGCTCATGAACTTGAACTGACCTGAACACGGCACTTTTTTTTCTCATATCTAAGTACAGATGAATTAGCCTTGCCCAGAACCAGAAGTTCAGTAGTGGCGTTTCCATTCAATTTACTGGGCTTTGGACCAGACCTTAGCTATCTAATTTTAGATGTTCAGACTTCAGAAGTCTGGCTATGAGCCTGGTAAGTCAGAACTGCTAAGCATTCAGCAATTCACTCCACAGCAACTAGAGGCATGGGATGTTCAATGTGCTCTTGGGAAAAATTGGACCATAATTTTGAGTGCCTGGATAACAACACAGGAACCAAATGTTAGGCACCAGGATGTTGAACTTTGGCCAGATATCTAAAAATTGTTAAATAGAGTTTACCAAAATGTTTCTGTCAAAAGTGATTTTAGCCAAAACTTGTTCCTCTGCATTGTTTAAAAGAGTGTTTTTCTCAAGGAAAATTAAATTCCAGCAAAAAAATATTAAACATCCAACAAATGTTCCCCAGCTTCTTCTCAGCCAGATTGCCTGTTCTCCATCCTTAGTGAAACTAGTTAGACATTTAGCCCACATACATTCAAATTTTGTGATTCCGAAACAGTAATGACTCTGGAGTACATCACAATCTATCCTCTGCTGCCCTACAAGTTGTAATTATGAATTTCAATGTCCTCATTGTAAGACTTACCCCATCTTGGTTGTAAGGACTGCTAGTTTCAACCAGTGCCATGCTTGAAAACCAACTGTGTCCATATCACATTTGGGTTATGTTATGGCTGCTGTAGGCTGTGCAGCTCGTGCCCCCTTTCTCCTCTGTTGCCCAGGCTCTGGGTCAGGCAATGTCTGTCCTGGGTGAGACGACCAGCAACTCTCATGATGCATCACCTCCGAGTCACAGGGCAGGAAACTGAAGAGAAAGGAATGAAATGATTGACACTGAGGAACAACACTTGCTGCATTTCTAAGTGGCTTGACTACAATCCATTGTTTTCTTGCTGACATTTTTTAGTTTGCAAAAACTCACTCAAAAGTGACTTTCCCATGGAAAAAAATGCACACTCTGTAAAATCTGCATGTGTGTGTGTTCAGCAGATGACATATAAAGAAGGTAAAGAGAAAAAAGGCAAAAACAAGATTCCCATCCACATCAAGACAGCATTCCTTTGCATGCATATAATTTTTCTCTGGACCAAACCAAGAAAATGTTAAGCATATATAACTCCCTTGCTACATTGCAAGTCCAGCACTGTTCTATTTATACAACTGCATTTGGCAGTGTCCCAAAGGCAATAGGGGCTCTTGCAATTCAAGAAGCACTTTGCACAGTAATTATCTATATTTTACTGGTGCAAGAAGCTAGGAAGGATCAAGAAGACTGACAGCTGCTGACACTTTGGGATTCCTTTGCAGGGGCTCCTAAATCATTCTTCACCTCCACAGCTGAGCTGGCTCGTCCCTTGTGCGTAGGGCTTGCCCACAGATCAGCCTCTCACAGGTCAGGGCTGGAAATGCCTTTGGCATCCTTCCCTGCCGTATACAGCTGGCGCTCAAGCCAATCAACTCTGACCTCTTAGCTTAACAGTTCAGCTGTCAGCTTCTAAAGAGAGAGGACAGCATTTTCAAGCAGGCTCCATTATGCTTATCAGCTAATGCTAATCTCTGCTTGCGCTCGCTCGCTGGGCTGTTTGGTAGGAAGCATCAGTTCAGGCAGAATGAATGGTGATGGTCAGTTTGTGCCCCTGTGCTTTCTGTATTGCACCAGCACTTGCCAGCTCTCCACTGCAACGGGTGGATGAGGGCGATGAGTAATAATAATTCAGCTTTGGCAGCCGTTGTTAGCTAAATGAACACATATGCTTCCTTTTACTACAGCCTGCACTGAAGGGTCCTGAAGGATGTTTACTCAGTGCAGAGATGAGACTTTGTGGAATCATAGAATCTATTTGGTTGCAAAAGACCCTTAAGATCACCAAGATCAACCATCACCCAACATTACCAAGTCCACCACTAAGCCGTGTCCCTAACCACCATATCCACACATCTCTTGAATACCTCCCAGGATAGGACTACATCGTCCCCAGTTCTAACATCTGAACACTCTTTCCATAAAGAAATTTTCTCCTAAGATCCAATCTAAACCTCCCCTGGTGCTACTTGAGGCCATTCATCCCTTTTGTATACATCCCCTTTTGTGTCCCCAGAAGAGAAACCAGAGCTGCATTTCTCTTTCAAATGGCTGTTTTCCTTGTCTTCCACTTCTCCCTGCTTGGGAGCCAGGCAGTGCCTTTTATCTTTTGTCCTCATGGCAGTGGTACATGCTCAACAACACTACCACACCCCTCCACTACTCTGCCCATGGCTTACGAAGTCCTAGAATGTGTTTGGCTGAGATGACATGAAGGTCAAGTTGGTCAATCAGGATGTTCACACAGACCCAGATATCTAACAGTGCTCTCACTTTCTTAGAGGTGACTTAATCCCTCTCATAGATGTGCACTGGGAAAAGGGCTCCTGGAGAGGATCCTGCCTGGTTCTTATTGAAATCTGCACTTTCCTACACGCACTTGGCACAGCTCTGCTCTTGCACATTGCTGTGACAGACCGGCCTAGATGCACACAGCAAAACATCTAGTGGGAATGACCTAATTCTTTAATTAGGACTATGGAACATGCTGAGCAATAAATAATCTGGAATGGATTTTGCATGTACATCTTTTCCCTGCAGTATTTGACCATTCTGCTCTTCAGCTTTTTGTCCACAGAAATCTGTTGGCATATCTGAAAGCAGAGGACATCATTTTTTAAATACCTGCAGCACAGCTTCACAGGTGACTGCTGGTTTCACTAGGGTCATAGGATTTTGGTGGAGCCGGACCTGGTTACATCAGACAGGGACCAACCCATTTATGTTTTTCCAGTTCTCATCGGCTGTCTTGCCCAAAGAAGCAGTGGATGCCCCATTCCTGAAGCATTGAAGGCCAGGCTGGGTGGGTCCTGGTCTAGTGGGAGGTGTCCCTGCCCATGGCAGGGGGTTGGAAATGGATGATATCTGAGATCCCTTCCAACCCAAACCATTCTGTGATTCTCTGCAAAAGTTTGTTTCAGCATCACCTAGAAGGGATATATCAGATGTAGTTTTAGTTCTTCCACTCAAATGCACGTTTGAACACAAGAATTTCACGATATGAAATCTTATATCCTAAATTTATTAATCCAGAGTAAAAAATATAATGAACTTAAAAATTGGAAACAATAATACAAGAGAGTGTCTTATATATAAATGTGAGCTACTAGGTTCTAAAAATTATTAGCCTATGAATAGAATAAATAATAATAATTATTATTTTTTTCAGTAATGAATTAAATTCTACAGTCCTAGTAGGACTTTAAATCTAGCCCATTTATTTATTTATTTATTTATTTATAAGGGTTAAAACTAAGTGAACTCAGAAGCTAATAAGCACTGGAAGCACAAAGCCTCAGATTTTTCTCTTCATCCTGGGATTTTTCCCTACTTAACCGTACCTCTGGGTATGTCAGTTTTACTTTCAGTTGTGGACCAGCATAAAGATTAAACTGAAACTGTTCAATAAGGTATAGTCAGCTCTATGTCATGATGAAGCTAAATAAATTCTGTCATAAGAACAGTAAGCAGGAACCTGTCACACTACTCTCATGCTCCCCTTTACAGTCGTGGTTGTGAATTTTGTCTTTCTCTGTTGAGGCTGTACTCACCTGAGTACAGAAAATACTGAAGACTTCCCTACTGGCTTGGGGAAAGCTCGTCTGCATAAAGAAACAGTCCCAAAGCTATACTTCTCATCTTCTAGAAGCAAAGTCATGTCATACTGTGTCCTCTGATGAAGAACAGGATGGACAACAATGAATTTCAGGTGGGAAACACAGAAAACAATTTAAACAAATGAAGGACTATTTAGCCAGTATTGGATCAAGCCAAAAGGTAAACATGCTTTTTTTTTTTTTTTTTTTTTTTTTTTTTTTTTTTTCTGGAAATATTACCAATTACAAAATTAAGTTGGGTAGACTGGAACACCTGGATTAAAATCAGACCCAGGCTGTAAGAGCCATGGTGAGCAGAAGGCAACCAGTAAACTAGAAGGAAAAAGATGGTGTCAGTAAGAAGTGGCAGCATACATTAAAGAAAGCTTTAGGTAAATAAACTTCCCAAAAAATAATATAGTACCCCCTCTAGTCTGACATTTCAAATATAAAGAGAAAAAGTGCAATTAGTCTTGTCCTCTCAACCAGACTATGGCATGCTAGAGGAGACCAGCAGGGTTGTAATGCAGAAAGTGCAGTGGTCATGGAGATCTTTGATTACTCACCCCCTCCACAAAGTGGGGAAGCATCATACTGGGCTCTACGTCAAGCTACAATTTTTTTATGCATAAATTGTTGTTTCTTGAGCAGTCAGACTTCACAGTCATGACCAGCACACAGGACCAGGATCAAAATGTTACTTTTGAAAAAAGATGGTGTGAGAGTGACCAAAGCCCACGAGTGAAACATCCTTATGGGAATGGGAAGACCAGAAAAAGAATCAGCAAAACACAGGAAGGAATTACAAAGAAAATACTGCTGTTTAAAACATAGAAACTGCATACAGATTGGAAAGACTGAAAAGAACAGAGGGAAGTTAAATACAGAATCATAAGGACGGCAAGAAAAAGATGTTGAGTAACAACAGGCCAGGTTTATTAAAAGCTAATATTGAAAGACGTCAAGAGCAGAAAACCTGACACAGAGACTGCAGGGTCTGCAGAGGATAGATGCAGAATAGGAGTGTTCAGAGAATATAGGTTTAATACAGGAAAAGTGTATTAATGATCTACAGTAGTGCTCACTGTGGAAGGGCTTAGGGGGGGTTGTACAGTATAACTTTTATCTGCAGGTGATGAGTTGGAGAAGTGATCTCAGCCAAAGGGCCAGACGCCGATAGAATAAGCAGTCATATATCACAAGGACCAGATGATGCTCATCCAGTGATTTTCAAGGAACTCAGATATGAAATTGCATGCCTAGTTACTGTGGAGTGTAATTTATTGCTCATGTCAGACTGGTACCAGAGGAACAGAAGGTGGCAGATGAGATACCAGTTTTTAAAAGGACAAGAGAGGATGGGTGGGGAGTTACAGACCAGGAACTTTCATTTCCTTGTTGGAAAAACAAAACAAAACAAAACAAACAAGCAAACAAACAAACAAAATCACAGGAAAACAAACAAGCAAAACCAAAAACAAACAAAACAAACAGACAGAACTGACAAACACAGAAAATGTATAGAATTTGTAGGTATCTAAGTGAAAAAAAATCAGCAAGGCTTCTGTAGGGGGAAATCATGCTTTCTTTATCTCTTAAAAATCTGAAAGATTCAGTGAACATGTCAGTAAAAGAGAGCTGGTCAATACACTGTAAACAACAACAACAAAAACCACCAACAAAAAAAAATGTCATGGATTAGAAAGGAAAGTTCTCCCTTTAACTGGTTGGAAGACAGAAAGAAGGTGGCAATGAAGAATGAAATTGCATAATGGAAGGAGGTCCGTAAAGGACTGCATTGTTTAACATACTTACAAGTAAAGCAGATGAAGAAGAAGATTGAAAAAAATGCTGTTGGCATAAATGTCATGTAGTGTTGTCTCAATATCAAATGATAAGTAACAAAATGGTAAATGACATTCAAGATTGACAAACGTGAAGTAGGCCACCCAAGGAGAAAATCCCTTCAACACATAGAACTATGAGCATGGCAGATACTGGCACACAAGAAGGATCTAGGAATCACTGCAAAGAGCTCCCTGAACACATCAGCTCCATGCTCAGTGTTGGAAATACCACAGAGAGGGGCAATAATAATAAAAAACATTTCAACAACTTCAGTGAGAACAAATTAGATAGACTAGGTCTCCTTAACCTGGGGGGAAAAAATGACTGAAAAAAAGGATGAGAGCAGTAACAAATAAGGCCGTATGGACTGGCTCTTTCTCAGTCCATCGCATAAACAGCAAATGAAATAGGGACATATAAAATGAAGAAAGGCATTTCTATGAGCAAAATTGAACTGTAAAACTTATAAGTACAAGATGTTCTGAAAGAAAATAGCACAAATATGTTTTCAAATGTTTAGACAAATCTGTGGAAGAAAAAAACACCACACAACTATAAAGAGCTATTAAATATAAGGACAGACTTACTGGCTCCACAAAAAGGTTAAGCCACAGATTGCTAATACTGAGGTGTGCTGAAGAGTTATTGCTCCTGGTTTACCTATCATCAGGACACGATGGGAACTCCTCATTGCAGCAGGGTGAGGACTAGAAGCCAGAGCCCTTCCCACCACCCCAGCCACGGAGCATGCCAGGCTTGGGGCAGCCCCAGCACAGGGCACCAGGAACCTCACTGGGGATGGGGCCACACCAAAAAGATAAAATTGTTAAGAAGTACAACAGCCTTCAAATACGTACAACATAACAGCAAAGAAGAAAACAATAAACTCTTTTCCATGCACAGCAAATGATGGGCTTGAATGTTAGCAAAGGAGATCTCCAAGCAGTTTTTTTGAATACTAACTAACAGAGGGTATAGTTGAGTACCGTGCTACACTGTTGAGAGATGTGGGGCTACCAATATCAAAAGGCATTCGCAGAGGTTTTTAAGAATGTGTTGGCCAGACATCCACCTGAAATAGTTAGAGCTGTCCAAGCTTGGAAAGAGACACCCTTCATGGAGCTGCCACTAAAACACATAACAAAAGCTACTCTTGAAGTGCTTGGAAGGTCATGGTTCCCCAGCCTGGCTCAGGAGGGTATTTTACAATGGGGAAGAATGTTTTTAGAGTGTTGCTGCAATTTGCCTATGTGAACTAACAATGAGTGTGTGAATAGGCCAATCTGCAAAGTGGAATTTGGAAAGTGTTTATGTGACTATAACAGCATTTCCCAGCACGGAAAATGCTTGCCCCAGGGAAGACAAGTGCTACAGAAGTTTTATTTCCTCCAGCCTGATGCAGCCTCCTCAGGCCTTGGTGTGTGGGAGTCTATCTCCACAGTGGAGGCAACATAGCAAATTGAATGCAAATCTCCCCAGACCATTCCAAACCCCTTAAGGGGCACAGTCCCAGCATGATTTCCAGAGTCTGATTTCCACCAGAAAACTCAAGTATAAATAATTTGATGAATGGAGTTTTCTTGGAGACAGTTAAGAAGCACCCCAAATTCTTTTGTCCCAGCAGACAGCCATCAGGAAGGGGCAACGAGGGTGTAGATGATGGGATGATGGTGCCAGGCAGTCGGGGTCCCATAGGGTCCCGCAGTCCCAGAAGCACAGAGCACCGATACCCGGCGCTGTCCAGGGTGCTGAGGGGTGCGGGCTGGGTATGTGGGTTGGAGACATAGGTGGGAGAAATAAATGTCCCCTCTGTTTGGGGATCCAACTTTCTACACCGAGGTGCTGCTTGATGATCAGGTCCCAGGTGTTGCGGAATGGTGGTGTAATAGCCTTACACAAGACAATGTCTTCCATTATGTATATATTGTCTATTGTCCAACATAAACTTCAGCTGTGGCAGAGAATTAGATGTTAGAGTAAATGTGTCAAGGCAGAATCACAGAATCATTAAGGCTGGAAAAGACCTTCAAGATCATCTGGTCCAACCATCCCCTACCATCAATGTCACCCACTAAACCACATCACTAAGCACCACATCCAACCTTTCCTTAAACACCCCCAGGGAAGGTGACTACACCACCTCCCATTCCAATCCTGAATGCTCTTTCTGAGAATAAATGGCTCCTAATTTCCAACCTAAACCTCCCTGGTACAACTTGAGGCCGTTCCCTCTAGTCCTAGTAAAGATTCTACCCAAAAGTTTTACTCACCAACCATAAATCACAGCATTCGTCTCTCAAAGGAAGTCCTACTTGGTTGCTGCTAGTGTTTTGAGAAGGCTTTCTCATGAAAGCAAAGAAAGAGAAATTGGGAATTCAGTTCTCTCCCAGCTTCTAATGCAATTTAATCCTGGCTTATTTCCAGTGCAGCTCATTTTTCCCCAAAGTGATAAGTAGGTGTTGTTTGTCCACCTATTGGGATTCAGTTAGTTAATGCCTTCTGATGTGCAAAATATTACTTGCCCTGGTGGGAACAAGGTTATTGGTAATCAGTCATACAACAGCATCTTGCTGAAATACATTGATATTTTGTGGGCTTGTTAACAAAAATTTACTCTCTCTAAAACACAGAAATATTTTCTACATGCAATTTAATATGAAGAAAATTGATTTATTACAGCTGCTTTGATCCTAGGAGCAGTGAGCTGTTGTATGCTGGAATTAACCCCTGACAGAATAGAAGTCCCCCTGCCTATGCAGGTAATTCATCACTCCTGGTTTCCAGCTGCCTGTGGGTATTACAGATTCCCGACCCCCCCCCCCCCGCCGGGCGTGTTTTTTTTTTTTTTTAAGGCAGGGACATGGTCTTGTAAAAATTTCTGCTTTGTGCTTATCAACCTCTCAGAATTTTAAGGATTTGATATTAGTGTTAAATTATTGATTACACTTTCAGTAGTATCACAGATAACCTAACCAAAATGGCATAAGCTGCATGCCCTCCCACAGAGCTCTACCCCAAAAGCAATTCTCTCTCTGGGAGGAAGGGAGCCTCTAACTCCCATCATTCACGTCTAAGAGCTGTCATTGTTATACCTGAAAAATAATGGAATAGAACTCTGCATAGAAGTTAATTACCATTATGTAAGAGACTCATAGGCAGTGATTATAGACATCCATAATAAATTTAAGAGAATCACAAAAGATACTGCTGATAGACTGACGTTTAATTTGCATTTATAGGTGCAAATTAAGAATATAGAATAAAACATGTAAGTGCCAGCATCTCTCTCTACTACTTGCTGTTCAGACAGCTCTAAAATGACTTGAACTGCTACAGGTTCCCAAATGCCTCTCTTCAGCTTTTGGATCTCTACTGGTTTAGTGCTCCAACAGAACTGATATTTCTACATGATAACAGAGTCACTGCCTGGTTTTTCAAATAGTCTCCCAGGATACGAATGCTTAGTTTAGCTTTTAACACAAAGGCATTCACACCACTGATCAAGGGAGATTTTCTGACCCAGTCAGTAGATAGCTGATGTTCACAGCTCCCTTAAATCTCTCTCTTCATCCAGAAAATGAGGGTAGAGCATCATATTGGGAGAGTAACTTTGCTGGGGCTCAGGGTCTGCCACCCTTTGCTTGCTGGATTTACTTCTTCTGGCCAGATTTGGAGCCAACCTAAATCTGTGTAACTTCACAGCAAGCAGACATGACTTACACTGAGGCCTATCTCAGGCATAAAGTAAAATAAAATAAAATAAAAATCTATTCTGTGAGCCAGAAGAAGCTGATTCTCCTTGGAGGGAACCTGGTGGGAGTCTCAATGTGCCTTAGGGACAGAACAACCACATGAACCAAACTAGCAGCTGAGCTAAAGAGGATCTGCTTTCCCAGTGCAGCCACATGTGTGTGCCCCTTCCCCACAGCCCTTGTGAAAGGGGCAAGACAGTTGGAGGCAGCAGCCTTGAGATGCTAAGGGCTAAAAACCACCCTCCTGCCTCTGGTGTCACGGTGGCACCCTGCAAGCTGGGGCAGGGCAGGATGTGAGGAGGGGGCTTGCCAGATCAGCTGCTCTCTCCTCAGACCTCTACTCCTGTAGTTCTTTTTCTGCTTTTTGGCCACAGAGTTAGTGACACCCACATCCACCACAAAAACATCTCTCTGCCAAAAGTGTGCAAGAAAGGGTGAAAGGAAGAGAGGCTGAAGGTGCAGTGGGGGCAGAGACATGTAAACCCAAAGCAAAGTGTAAGTCCCTTGGCTTCAGTTTAAACTAGTAAACCAATGTGAACAGAAAACTGGGAGAAAGCAAAGAGGCAGACGATGGCTTGGTCAGATGGCTTGAGCCTTGCCAAGAGGATGCCTTGGTTGGGCAAGGGCAGGTGACAAAAATTAAGGAGCTGAGCTGATTTACTGCTGTTGAGGACTTTTGTACTGATTTTATGGGATATACTCGCTACTGATTGGCCTGTGGTGAGATGGGCACTGCACAAGCACTTTGCTGATTGGACTGAAAGGAATCTGCTCAGAACAGAGCACATCACCAGGGAAAAGACAGAGCACTCGGCTGCCAAAAGCCTTTGACACAAATTACCACATCAGTTTTCTCAAATTTAGTCTGGCCTTAGTTTCTGAGACAGTCCTCTCCTGCCTCCCACCTTCCTGGGCTTACTGCCTTGAGTCCAGTGGAGGATCCTTTCTTTCCATGGGACTCTTCATGGGGCTTTGCCAATGTTTTTTTTTTTTTTTTTTTTTTTTTTCCTCCTGCTTCAACATCGGTTAATATTGTTTGCTCTGGCAATGAGTTACAGAACCCTCTCTACTCCAGACTTTTATCCTGATGTCCATATTACAGTTCCAAGTTGTTCACAATTTCCTATCCCCTCTCCCTTTCTTAAGGCTGACGCGACACAAAGCTCCTTCTCACTGTGGAGAACACTGCCATCTTGTTTTTAGACCATGACCAAAGGCTACAACTTTGCCTCTTATCCCTTTTCTTTACATCTGGGCTATATCTACATCTTGTTAATGCTTCCTGACTTGCTTCTCTTGAGAAGCACAGCCTCTCCTATTCAGTGAAACTTGCCCCCAGATTGTCCTTGTCTTCTCAGGCCCTGGAATGGGCAGTGTGTTACCATGCTCATTCCCATTCAGGACCCTGGCAGGCAGCCCATATGGAGCTATCTGTGTCAGCTGGACCATCCCCACATTAATCAGACCTGCCTCTGTGTGAACTCCTTCTTCAACACACACTTCAGATTACATTACCTTTCCAGCCAGGTTTTATCCAGCAGGGATGTATCTGTCCTCAATTCCAGCATGTTACAGTAGCAGGCTGTGTTGTCCATTGCCTGTTCTTCACAGTCATCTCCATGTCCCTTTCTGGTTGCCCTTGCAATTGGGAAAAAGAGGCCATAAATATAGAGCAAGCTTCCTCGTGTCCCATTCTCCATCTCTGCTTGTGCTGCTCTGCTTCACTGAGCTCCCAGCTGTAGGTGTTAACCCCAGGCTCCCCTGTCTTGCTCACCCCCCTTGCTTCACACTGTAAGCATTTTGGGGCACAGACCACCTCTAGTTATGTGGTTTTACCATCCTCCAATACAACAGAGCCCAGGTCTAAGAATATGGCCACACAGATAAATCCTCTGCCATTCTCTGTAGTTCTTTATGATCTAAGCTGCTCTACCCAGTTCTTGCTCGGAGCTTTAAAGCTAAATCTCTTTTTCTAATTATAGCTACATATAGGGAAGAACAGTTTCCTTTACTAGAATAAGTAATGACCTGATTTCTATGCATGCTGCTCACAGGGGAACGCACAAAGCCAGTCCTACTATATTTCTACATGATCTTGTAGGAAGACTCCTGTCTAATTTTTGGCAAGTCTTATAAAAAGCCTGCACTGCTACAAACCGAGGAAAACAATGAATTATTCATTTTCTTATCTGTTTCAGGATTATTTTCTGCAAAACATCTATTTTAATAATTTATGTAATTTTTAGCTGCACCATGCTGTAGGTGCAAGCGCATAGAGGCGATACATTTTGTTTTTCGCAGCGTAGCCTGGAGGATTCATTAGTGCAAAACTCCAGGCCATATTGGACTAAAATCCAGGTGAGGACTAAGAGGTGAAAGTCAGGCCCATTAGCAAGCTACAAAAAAAACAGGACAGTTCTCTGAAAATGAAAGGTTATGACCGTCATTCTCAGAGACCTCTTCCTATGATGCCAAGATGGTCATATGTTGACAATGTCAAGCTCATCAAGAGCCAACTGTAGGACAGAGGGAAATATAGAGAGTTCCCAGATGTCCCAATAGTGTTTGCCAAACACCTGAAGTTAGCATTTATAAAACTGCATGTGATTACTGTTACAGCCTGTAACTGACTCTGACCTTAGCCAGATCTGTCCAAGTGCAAAGCTGCAGATCGAGGTTTCCTCTAGAGCTCATACAGGAATGCCTCTGATTTCCAAGACCCCCCTAGTGGATAACCTGCAACACTGACTGCACTCATGGATGGATCAAAACCACAGGTCACATTATGACAAAAATAGACAGGTCAACATATGAGATGTTAAAAGCCAGCTATAGCTCATGAAGGGCAGGATCAAGAAGGAACCAATGATACCAGCTGCAAAAAGGAAAGCTGCACTTTGCTACCACTGGTTCCTTGGTTGAGTAGCAGCAGACCTGGGCTCATTAACCTGAGCATCAGCACTCTCTTCACACACCTCCTGATCCACCTAAGAGCACTTCTTTCAGCTGCTGACATGGAACATGCTGACAACTCGCTGCTTGCAGCAAAGTGCTTCAGCCAGCACTGCCGTGCAGAGCACACAGCACACACCACAAAGCAGGTACAGGTGTTTATGAAGGTTGCTCTTCTGTTAATGAGGACAATAAACTAATGCTCTTTACCCTCTACATCACAGGAAATTTTCCAGTCCAGCTTCAGTATTGCTGCAGGAGACAGCCAGGAGAAATATTTCTTGAAGCCTCACTGTATGAGTACAGGGGAATTTCTCTACTGCTATAAATGCGTGTGTAGAAATAAACCAGCCTAAAACTCCTCTGCTCTTAATTAAACCAAAACCTGCTCCCTACAGTGAGTATAAACACTGAGTCTACTTTATTGAAACAACCTTCTACATTTTTTTTTTGGCTGTTTCTTTTATTTTCTGTTCTCTAGAGAAAGCAGCAACCAGTTCCTCCCAGGTCACAATTTGGAGATATATGAGTGGTAGAATAAATTATGATTATCATTTTTTTAAAGAAAAGTCCAGGTTTTCATTCTAGGTTTTAGGTTTCAGCCTGTGGCACAGCCACTGGGAACACTCTATGGCCCAGGCTTAACAAAGACCTTAAGAATGAGGATGTCACAGGCCACAGCTAAAGCACAAGTGGGCAGTAAAATAAGCTCCACAGGGGAGCAAGCAAGAGCTCTACAGGAGAAAGAACTTCACACATAGCTTCATTAAACCCATCTTCCTGCAAGACAGGAAGAAAAAAACCACCCAAAGCAGCTAGATTATAGTGACACAATCTGACACGGAGCCAGATGACATTTGCTGATTTTATTTGAAGTTGACACCCTGGGAAAATGCATAACAACTGAGAAGATCACACCAGTAAAAAGGTAGCAGAGACCTTCACGCCAGCACCATGAACTCGCATGCAGAAGATTAAAAATAAACCAGTGCAGGCTAACATGTTGCAGAAAGAATTTAAGTCAAAGAGATGGGGAAGGAAAGGTGAGAGGGTAAGATTTGAAACAATGAAAACTGTTGTTAGAAAATGTTATAAATGTCAAGAGTGATACCAAAACCTCCTGTTTTATGTATTACCATGTATTATTTACAAGCTAAACATACGTACATTTTTGTTATATTTTCATAAAAATATGCCATAGTTAATCTCTCCAACTCTGTATTTCTGAACTCATCAGAGAAGAATAGTTATTGCAACACCCCTAGAGTTCAGTTCTCAAAGACTGCAACTTCTTAGCCCTGCAGAAAGGTCCTGATCCCCGCCTCACATTTGAGCTGAGAAGTTTCCCAAGGAGTGTAAACATTCCCATTGCTTTATTTACTTAGTAAGTAATGCCCCAAGCTATAATCAGGAATACTATAATGAACCCGACCCATGTGAACTCAGACCACTCTTCAGACTCAGGAAATACCACAGAGCTGTCACATCTCCTTTGGCCTGATCTATTAAAATTGCTTACATTTGTATTACTGCCCATCTCTAAAATAAGACACATGGTGCTTCAGTTTAGAATGACATATAATTTATTCATATAATTCACAAGTAGTTGGACACTACTCAGAGTTTAATCTCCATATGCAAGTGATTTACACAAACATATAATACTAAAATTGCTTGCTTAGAAGGTAAAAAATACCATGGGTATGAAATGCCATGGTAGATGCTGTTCAATATACTACACAATCTTTGTGTCAGACACTTTCACTCATTCATGTTTAGAAAAAATGTGGTTTGCCATTTTTATTTTATTTCTTTAAGTAGTCTAGGAAACTTAGGTGGCTTTGCTCTAAACCTTCTAGTCAATTACTTCTCCCAGTTCTTATGAACTGAATTGACAACCAAAGCTACAGTTTTAGTAGTTCAAAAATATATATATATTCATTTCTGCTCCCCTGAATTCACCAAGCATGGTGTGATCAAATCACATTGCCTTCCAACATGTGACACAGAATAGTAACCCCGGTACAGCCAAAGGAACATGCAGGAACTTATGCTGCAGCATGGTGGTGTTGGTGCCGACAACCAGTAGTGGCGAGTGTGTTTGCACTTCACTAGGAATGTATTAGCATCACCAGATCATTTGGTATTCATGTAGCTGTGGAGCCTGATTGTAATTCTGCATAAATCTCTTACTGAAACTTGTATCTCATAAGCCTCATTAATTCTGCATTAAGCATATATGGCTGTGTGGAGAAAATTGGACTTTAATGTGTTTATCCGCATCAGATTAAGTTATACACATTATCTTCTAGACGAGGTCCAAACATGTATTTCGCTTGAAATGCCAATAGTTATCTTAAAACATACCAAGAAGTTAAAAAGCTTTCACAATACAAGATCCAGCTACTTATTTCACATATACAAAAACACAGCTAGAGAAATACATTTCAATTGTTCAATGCTGAATTATGAGGAAAAGTCTAAAAAAATAGAAAAAACTCTGATACCTGGACATCTATTCAGAATGTAACACTGCATAATGCCGCAATATGAGCACCCATTTAAAATGAGAAATCCCCCAAGAGAAGCATAAGGGGATGTAGTACTTGTGACAAAAATAGATGAATACTGCACCAAAAACATGCATACAATCGCCATGGTCTTTCAGTATGCTAGTGATGGTCTAAACAGTGACCTAACACAAGAGTGAGACGGTGTTCCCAAATAAAATCAAGTGAGTAACTACATATTGATTAAACTTTCTGATGCAGCAAAATGAGGGCACAAAGCCATCTCAGGGTTCTGGAGCTGTTTCAAGATTCGCTTGTGAAATTTCTCTCTGACACGGTTGAACTCCATTATATCCAGTGGATCCTCTTCAACCCAGAATTTGTGAAATTCATGCATTAAGTAGCCTACAAAAGAATAATAATAATTAAAAGAAAGATGAGAAATAAAGATTACAAAATTAGAAATAAACTTGCAATTAATGATTATGATGCACACAAAGAATTCTGGTCACCCAGGTCTGACACTTCATGAAGCTATGCAGGGATAAGATTAAATCCACCTGCAAGACCCTTGCTGTAACACTATATAAGACTTTTAGTGTACGAAACTAAAACAACTGGAAGTGCTTGCTGCCATAGCATTGGCATTATGCACGCTGGACATTTAACATAACAGCTGGAGATTCATTTCAGGAAGGCTTCTCATCTCACGCTTAGAAATGTTTAATTGATTTTGGAATTTATCCCTAACAGAATTTTAGGGAAACTTTTTAGAAAACTCACTCCGGGGCAAACTCAAGGTTTGATGAGCATTGACAGAACTTCTAATAATTAGAAGAAATCGCTAAGCATTTTGACATACGGATGATGAGCTATTAATGTCATTTGGCCATGTTAAATGATACATGAACTAAAACATTAAACTAATGAGTAGAAGATCCTACTGATGATATTCCACCAGCCTTTTGTTTATATTAAAGTTCTGCCTCACTGATTTTTCCTCATAGAAATGGTGCTTACTCTCCACTAAAAAACACATACTGGTAAGTAACTAACAGTTGCAGCTTCCGCATACGGTTTTACTTGTATGTGCATGACCTTGCAGGAAAGGTTGTCTAACATTTATGTTCATGGTCCTGGAAAGACAAACAAGGTGATACACAGAATAACTAGCTTTGCTAAGTTATCCTTGCCTTAGGAAGAAGCTTGATGACAAATTGTGTTTAACACACAAGCTTTTATTAAGGCCTTTACCCTCTTAGTTCTGTGCCATCCTTGGGCTTGAAGAGGAACCACCACCCTGAAAAACCTTACATCCAGCACTAGGACTTCAGTGAACTGGACACAACCTCTTGATCCTAGCTTCCACAGCATCGAGGATGCATAACCTTTCATCCCAATACAGCAAAATGTGCAAGTTATCTGTGCTTTCAAGAAACGATGGCATTTGTTGTTGCTTTCATCCATTTATCATTGTATTGTAATTAGAAACAAAAAACACATATACCTCTAACTTAAATTTCACTCTCTATTTGCAAAGTCACTTGTTTTATTTCAACATCAATTTGAGAAACTTCATTCAAAAGGTATCTTCAGCACAGCTTCAAATCTTAGCAGATATTTAGGTAGATACTTATCTGTCCTTTATTCATCAAGCTGACCACTGACAAAGACAGAAGTGTAACAACTAAACTGCCCAAGTTCCTACCAGCCAGTGTATCTAGGGCAGCAACCCAGAAGCCATCACAAGAAGGGACTCCCTGTTGCAGTATGGAATCTGCCCACTTAAAATTTTGGGTGAATGAGTCTTGAATAGCAACCCAAAATGCCTTCATTATTTAATAAAAGATGAGAAGGTCACTAGTATTTGTTATTTATACAATCAAGCAACAAAAAGTATTATAGCTGCAAAACAAAAAGACCTACCTAAATAGCCAGCTTGCAAAGTTTTGATTTTTTTTTTTGAATTAGCATCAATAGGGGCAACAGTGCATCTTGACTTCTTGTTATCGGTTCCTTGCCTACATTTTGAAAAACATTAGAAACATAGCACCTGCTGCAGTGCCCTTCTGTCAAGTATGCGCAGTAGGTCTGTGCTGCAGAAGGGACGTTCAATTACAGGGGAAAGGGCTGGAAAAATAATTCATCCTTAGGGGGGGACAAGTCTACTGAAAGGTGCAGTAAGCCACTTGAATGTAGGTATCTTAATACAGATGGATTTATGGGGAAAAATACCTTAAATTTCTTATTATTTAAAAGCAGTTTAAGCAGGTAGGAAGGTCACTAGTTCAGGTACTTTTTTTGTTTTGTTTTACTTCCTGGTTTGATGGTGGCATGCATCACAACTAAGAACTAGATCCAAGTACTCTAAAGTCAGGACAGCAATACCAGCATGACAATATTTGTGCTGTGTCAACCAATTTACAGTAATATTATCTGCAAGGGCAGAAAAAAAAGCATTATTAGGAGTACAAACTAGGTAGTTACCCCCTTCATCACTTACAGAAGGTCTGCTGAAAGTGGGTGAGTGTTGGTGCCTCTGGAGCAACATTGTAGAAGTGGGTCTTCAGAGCTCCACTCACGAGCAGGTTATATGCAAGGTCTGTTATGTTAATACCCACAATAGCAAAAGAGTAGCTGGAAGAAAGAGAAATATTTGCAGAGATCTTGTCTTCTGTCCACAGGCTGTAAGAAACTATCACTGACATTAAAGATTGTGATACGCAGGTGTACTGACTCTCCCTCTTGTGAGCTATTCTCCCTCTTGTGAGCTTCCAAGTTGGATGGAAAACTAGAAAAACATTTATCCTGTCTGCTTTCTACTCTCTATTGGCAGTGTTTCCCTAGTGAAACATATGGTCAGAGTGAAAACAGGAGTTTTGTCACTGTGCCAGTGTTCTCAGTGGAGCAGCACAGATTCATTCCTATGAAATGAAAACAAGCCCACGAGTCCCTGAGCTCACTTCTGATACAGGGTAAGCACTCCACACGGTGGCTGGGTCTGCAAGGTGACCTCGCAATTACTGTTTTAACCTGTCTGCCCAACTGGAATTTAGTACCCACAGTTAGGAACATCAGGTTTATACGGTGGATCCCATAATGATATTCATATGGCTAAGAAGCCTGTGAAAGAGATCCAGCTGAGTCACCTCCAATTTCTTCCCAACACAGAACTAGATACATAGGCAAAACCTAAATCATGGCATGCTAGGAACAGAAAAAAAGGATATCTAACCTACAAAGCACCCTGTCCTGCTAAGACAGATCAGCAAGGAAAGTATATTTAGGCACAACAGAATTCAGAAATTTGAAGTTCTTTCTTAATTTGTAAACTTGTTGCATAAAATGCTCAAGATTTCTGGCAATGACCATTTCCCAAGAAGACACAACTAAGCAAACTAGTTGTGGAAAGAAGTCCTTAACATAAGGCTTAACAGCAAGTTTCACAGAACAATGAAGTACCGGCATTAAAATACTGTATTACAGATTCACAGTTACACTCAATTATACTTTCTTGAAAGCAGATAAGAACCTGCCTTTGATAGAGACAGGTGAGACTTGATCATATTTTGCATTAAAGAAGAATTAAACATATTTATAACTGCACTATTCATAGCATGCACAAAAAAGCTTTTTCTTTGCTATAAGATTCCACCCCCCACCCCCAATTCTTACTTCAAAGTAGGTTTATCTTTGAATCTTTGATCAAAATGAAGATACGGTTAAGACAATGTATGTTAGTATGTACACTGAAAAAATCCTTAAAGAAGTAACCAAGCAATACCCTGTTCCCTTCAAATATGCAGCATCAGTGTTAACTGTTGTGTTCCTGGCAAAAACTTACCCAATTGCCTTATCAAACTTTTTCTTCTCCCATTCAGCTTTGCTGAATTGGCTGGAATAAAATAAAATCCAGATATTGACATGAATTGCTAGTTGACAAATATTTCCTTCCAAATTTTGCTTTTACAACATTAAATAAACAAATTATTTTACTTCTGTTGATACGGCTAATCCTCTTTAACTCTGCTTCTGACTGAATCGATTGGTATAGGGAAAATAGAAATAGCTAACTTGGTAATGGTGACAAAAGTACTTGCCTACATCACTGCTCTCAGTAAAAGCCAGTTATTTTCTATACTGGCCATAAAAACAATCCACCTCAATTAATTTTGAGCTGCACAAAACCCAGAAGATACCACATTTCTTTCAACAAATGGGCGATGACTTTAGCCTTTCATGTTCTCAAAGACATACATGACATTCATCACTGGAGATGCAATCCACTTGAGGAGGCAAACACAAGCTCTCTGTCACAGGAGAATTTTTCACGTCCAACCAGATTAGAAAACATTCAATTGCTAAAATTAAGGAACTGAATTTCTTGTTGTTTAACGCAATAATGCAAATGTTTTCAAGAATACAGAAAATCCCCTCCCATAAAACAGAACTGGATAGGGAGGCATTTGAATTAAATTTGTTGTTCAACATTAAAAAAAAAAAGCAAGCTGCATGATGCAACCATCAGCAGCTGATATTCCACTAACCGGGTTTTACCTCCATCTACTCAGTGTAGATTTGGAAGAAATCATTGCCTGCATTTATCACCAGCTGCAAGCAGGCAAAGGACTGACCCTCACCAGTGGGCTAAGGCTTAGAGTCTGGTGGGAGTTTTGTCTTTGTAAGGCAGCTCTGAGATTGCAGGCTTTAGATCCCAAATTATAGACACCTATGTATGCAAGTGTCCTTCTTGGACTACATTTGAATTACAGTAAGCTTACATTATACTAAAAACCACGCCCTGAACTTCAGGCAAGTAAAATATTTAATAATTGTTGCCTTTAAGTATTAAAGATGCTGAGAGGTTCACACCCATGCTGACCTGTTACCAGGTGATGCACATTGGAACAAACTTTTGCATCTTATATGGTTTGGTGTGCAGGATTACACCAGTCTTTGCTTATTCTCTAAAAACTTGGTTGCTTTTGTAGTTTGTGGCATACCATCTATAAAAAAAACCCCAAGCAAGTGTTGAATAATAAAAGGTGGCACACTTAGGATGTGGACAAGCAATGCAGTTCAACAAAAATAGAAACTACATTGATCATTATCACATCAGAAAGCAGCACTGCTGCTAAGCAACCACACCAGGAAAACACCACAGGCACCACAAGCAGCATCTATCCTCTAGCGAATGCTCTTTCAAGGGGTAAAAATTGCACATGCTCACACAGAACTGAAAGATGGTCCGTGGAAATCACACACAGAAGTGGAGAACACTGATGGGATTCTCAGCTCTACAGCAAATATTCAGTATCTGTACAGTATTGCTTCGTTTCCCATGTAAATCTTGTTTTCAGTTAAACAAAAATCTTGGCTATTTTTTTATAAAGCTGTTTAAGCATTGTGACAGCCCCTATTCATCAGGGTACATTAATTAAAGCATCCATTGGCAGCACAATATGTAAAGGGAAGATCAGACTTGGGGGGATACTTGTAGTGAGGAAGTAAATGTGAACATATAAAAAGAAATGCCAGACTAACTAAATTTGAGGATTTAAGTCAAGGATCAAAGTCTATTGCACTTCCATTCCCCTCAACCCTCCAAACACTTTTTGTCACAGAATTACCATTGGTACCTCAAGCACAAAACACTGGGGAGATCAAAAGCCATACAGGATTTAGATGTAAACACCCCTGCTATGGGGGTATCTAGCACTACTGGCAGAAAAGAGAAAAAAAAAGTATTTTGAGACAACTGATTACCATGGAACTGGCTAAGAGGCACCCATTCCCCCACCAATTATGCAATAAGTCTCCTCATGAACTGTTGTTCACAATACAAACTTTTTGGCCCCTCAAGGCACCTGTTCTCTCAGAATTCAGTATATTGGACTAGCCAGATTAGACTAATCATTAGTCAAGGTAGCCAAAGTATGTGAATAATAAATAAAGTGTTTTTTCAACTGTGCTAACAAACTCTTGATATAGAGTGCTTTTGATTATAAAGCCAGTCACAGATGCTGTGACCACATTTGCACTTCTGAGACAACCCCCAGAAGTCACCTGAAATCTGTTGGATTTGTTGGTTAAATGTGTTACTAAATAGGTCTAAAAGAAAAAAAAAAAGTAGCGCTTTAGCTACATCAAGAAAGCTTGATTTTATTCTTTATATATATTAGCATATTCAGATGTACCCCACCTTGCACCATTAGCCAAAGTTGGAATTAACTCTGCAGTGTTTAGAGAAAGGAATGGGAATCTCTTTGTGTTGCATTAAAGATGTTCAGTTTATAACACACCAAATTGCAGCATGGTTTGATTATTATTTACAAGTAGATTCTTACAAAACTAAGATAAAAGAAAAAAAGAAAAAAATACCTTAGTTCCTTCTTAGAGACTTCCCTTCATTATGAAAAGACAAAAGAATTAAAACAAAGGTAAACATAAAATCAATTGAAATCAGAAATTAAGTGAAAATATTTAACGCTAAGTTTCACTATTTCTAAGATTCAGTATACAAGTTTTCCTCTTCAATTTGATCAGTTTTCAAGATCAGCACTTAAAAACAGCACGTGGCAATATTCACACATGTTCAGCAAAAGCAAAACAGTCCCCTTCCCAAAACGACAGCCAGTACAGTACTCTCTCAGATTATTCTTTTCTAGGCTAAAGCATTACCTGTATTTAGGCTGAAGAGAATCAGAAAGAACTTGTTGGGCTACCTCACTGTCCCATTCGGCAAAATACCTGAAAAGAGATGTTTAGGTTAAATTGTTAAAGCCTGCTTTGCCTTTTTTTTGTTAAGTCACAAGCTGTCCATACATGCCAGTGCCAGGCCCTTTAAATACTACTACATGCACTATGCAGTATTAGTAACTTTAACAAGTTGAATTCATTCAACTACCACTCAGAGCCCCCAAAGAGAAAGATAAAAGCAGCCTGAAATGACAAGTGCAATCCCATAAGCTGCTAGTGAGCGTGCGTTACCCGACTTGCCTTTCTGCCCATCCTACAGAAGATCTATTGGTTATTACTAGTGCATGTTGACTGCAGAGCTCAAGGTAAAGGAGATCAGGCTCCTTGATCTGACAGATTCTCTAAGCAAGATAAAAGTCAACACAGTAGACTGAAATACGTGGTAGAGAGTCACATCCAGTAGAAGTTCAAATCAGACTCTAGAGTCCAAATCCTTCACTGTTCTTGGCTAGAGATTGACATACAGTCAGTCATTTATTTATTTTTTAATGTCCCTCAACACAGAAAAGCAAAAAATATCCCCACCCTTCCATCCCAGGGAGAGGTTATTTTTAGCAAAATAAATTTTTTATCTATTATCTGCAGCAGATACAAGGGCTGGAGGAAATAACAGGGACCAATCAATTCCTAAATTGCTAGCCCCGGATGATACCAAGCACCTGGCCTGCACAAGGTAGAGGGAATATTTATGCAAACCTCACTTCTTAATATTGGGAATAGAAAAATTTAAAAAGCAGTCCAACTATTGATGTCTGCCATCAGTGGCCATATTGCAAGTGTTTTACTTAAGAATTCAGTATAAAAACTCCAAAACAAGAAAGATGAGCAGTAACATAACCCTCTCACCTACTCACTTCCAGGGCATTTTGTTTAAAGAGATCCTCCAGATATTGGTGAAAATATATTTTACAGTTTCTCTCCTGTGGGAAGAGTGTTAACTTACTGTGTTACAGGGAGGAAAAAAAAGAATTAGCAAGCAGTATAACCTCATTGAATGAGGAATACTAAAAGAAAAGAGAGCCTCTCCAGAAGAGAAGACCCCCCCCCACAAAAAAAAAAAAAGGGAAAGAAAATATTTTTTTTTTCCATTTTTGATATGGAGTCCCTAATGCTTTTCGAAGTTATTCCTACAGACTTGCTAAAAACCCAACAAATAATGCTGCTTTTCAAAACTTCAGATACATGTAAATACATCTCTAAAGGAGCATACTTACACCAAGTTATATAATCCCAGCAGACCCATCCCTCTGAAGTCTGTTTTAGGATCATCACCTTGGAAACCAATTTCACACCACTGCTTAGAGATCCGAGCTTTCAGTGGCGAATCAGGCTTCAAGCATTTCCACAACTAGGAAGATCACAGGTAGAATATAATTAAGCCTCGACACATGGGTATGACTTTTTCTTCTCTTTAAAGCAAGGTAAGTTCTCGTGTAACAGACCTGTATTGCTATTCCAGCAACCAGAGCTGCAGAACAAATGAAATTCCTGGGGGTGAGGAAGGTTGGAGGGGGAAACCAAACCACTCAAGTTTTGCAGCCATTTCAGCTCTAGAAGGTCCTTCTGACCTTATCTGCAAGCGCAGCAACATCTCGCACAAGGACTTATTTTGTTCGTGCTTTGTGTATCAAACTAGAGCCTGCCTCCACAAGCGCCGAGATAGGAACGGGCTGGAAGTTGGTTGTAAATCACTGGCAGAGAGGCAGGCAATCAGCCCTCAGGTCCCTAAGGCTCTGCAGCAATCTTTTCACCAGCATCTTTTGCAAGTCTCCAGAAGGGTAATAAATCGAGGGTGCTGGCTTGGCTACCACAGAGCTAAAAAGCTAATTGGAGAATATAGAAAGAAAAAAGAAAGACATACAAGAACAGCACTTTCCACCTTTCTATTTAACTAATGGGTGAATCATTCATTGATCTCACATAATAAATAAATAAATAAAAAGGAGGAAGTGATTTAACAAGCCAGATCCTCAGCTACAATAAATCTACTTAGCTGCACTGTCCCAGTGACTGGAGTGCCTAAATATCAGGTTGCTAGGCACCTAAAAGCAGCCTAACCTGACATCCGACAAATACACACCTTTCTGCACATCTTATGTGCCTTACAGCAAACCTGTGCTTTCCAGGGGGTATTGAGAAGTCAGGTGTTACCCATAAGCTGGTGAATAGGGCCTCAAGACACACTTAGGTAAAGCCTAACCAATGGAAAGAGCAGCATGCACATTTCCCAAGTAATCCACACAGAAGGTGCATTAATTTTAGCAATTCAGACTGCATTTAAAGTTAAGTACCTTTGGAAAGTTACAACTTTTAATGATTTCACTTTGCCACGACTGCATAAAGCATCGTGTGTTGTTTAAATCATATTTAGTGTCTTCCCTGTTCATCCATCGACACTAAACATAGTATTATTTATTAGCTCAGTCACATTAACTTAATCTTCCTCTCATTCATAAATTGCCCTCCTGGTAAACACGAATAAATGATAGGCATTAGGAACTTGAATTACCCATTGTAGAGATCACTTAGCAAAATACCTAGAAGCAAAGAAAATTTACTGGCTTATTCTTCCCCAGCATGGACTGGAAGCTGAATTAAACCTTTGAACATCTTTCTATTTGACATGACAATTAATTTACAGCAGACTTTTTGCTTTTGCAAGTGCTATTGCATAGGTTACACTGAAGACAGATGGAGACACTGATACTTTTTTCAGCATTAGGAATTTTACAGTGTAAATTGCACTGTTTAGCTTCCCTTCTGACAAATGCTCAGGTTCTGTTCTGCTTTTGTCTTCAAATGTTACGTGACTACACATCACAGCCACCATTTTGAGGAGCAGCTAAGAATCAGGTCCCCAAATGCCAGGTGGCAAGAAAAGAAGAGCCAGCTCCTCAGTGCTCCTCACCCATGATCACCTCACACGCTACTTCTTGCGAGCTGGGCAATGCAGGTGCACAATGCAGTTAGGAATATTTTCCTGGAGCAGGGGCAGAGTCAAAGGAACTGCTTAAAGTTTTCAGTACTTAAACTTGCTTTATTTAAAAACAGTAAAAAAGGATTTCAGTACTTTAAAAACACAAGAAACTGAGGAGAAAAAAAAAAAAACAACTTTGTTCTTGTTATGAGAGAAAGATACCCTTCTCAACTTGAAGAAAGGTGGAGTGAAGTAGGACATGCTGCTGATTTTCCAGAGCTCAACACTGAGCTGTTACCTGCAGTAAGAGCTGTATATCCAGTACCTAGACACAGTTCAGCCAAGTGACACATGCTCATAATCGGGGAACAAGCTACTTGCCTGCCAGGCGTAACAACCAGACTAGATGAGCATGCTGTACAGTCTGATCTCAAAGCAGATACACGGTGGAGAGAGGTGATAATACCTCCCAATGTTTTAAGAGGTTTATAAACTAGCCCTTTGGAGTTGGCAGGAATAAAGGACGCGTTATCAGTGTTTTTTTAGCACCTACCTTCAGGAGCATTTCCTCATGTTGCGGGTTCTCCGAGTCATACGGCTCTCGGCGCAGCTTTTCAACCTCTACAACCAGATTCCTGTACCCCACAATCTGCAGCAGGCAGGCCTGAAGAGATACTCCCAGCCTGGGGGTGGAAGAAAAAATGTAATCCAACTAAGTCATGTGCAACCAAGCCACAGCGCTACAGCATACATACCTATTTAATTCACTAGTAATGTTACATCAGTGAATTAATAGTCCAATATTTTATTTACTGTCAGAGACTTTACATGAGATCAGTATTACATTAAATGAAATCTTGTGAAATGCATAAGTCTTATTTAGCGCCCTGCTTTGATTAAAAAAAATCAAGTAAAAATGGATACTTAAACTTTAAATGGCGAATTTCTACATAGAAAAGTCCCATAAGTATACGCAGCAGCTTTCAAAGCCTATTACAATCACATCACTGAATCTTTCCCCTCATTCAAATGGCAGCTTCCCAAACAATGCCCTGAAACCAGGTAAGTTAACTTCGAAAAGAAGGGGAGAACTCGGCAAAAAGCTAAAAACATTCATTTTATTTCCATGCCACCATAGCCTGCATAAAGATTAAAAAAAAAAAAATGAAGTAACACAGTTCAAAGATCTGCCTCTAGGCAGACTTTTTTTTTGTTGGGCTCATGTTAAGAATCACAATAATGGCTCTTTTCATTATTATGCAGATCAACTTGATACATCCTTAAAAAAAGCCAAACTTGGCTTTGAAGGCTTTAAATAACAAAGATTTATTCAGTTATATTTTGTTATAAAAAAATAACCTATAAGTTATAAGCATGGCAGTTTTATATTTCATTTGACTAATTGATTATATATAGGATTATGATTTTAAAACTTATTTTAAATAAAGGCTAAAATGATCCTTAGTATGAATTTGTCCAAATAGTATGAATTTGGACCACAGTTAGATCTATATCCTCACTGCTCAGTGGAACACAGGGTGTGCTGATATCAAGCTGCACAGATTCCTTATCTGCCCTATTTGGTACTCTGAAATACTTTGTTTATTCCATAAGATTGTTAAATTTTCCTTCACAGAAGGATTTTCACTGCTTATCTTTTGTGATTAACCCACAGAATAAGAGAGATGTCATCATTAGGCCATTTCTCTTGCCACAACTGCATGCTATTTCTGTCTGTAACCCTTTTTGAATAACCTAAGCAGCATTTCCCCTTTTGGTGTTTAGTTTTTGCATGCTTCACTTGCTATACCCTACAGTTTTATAGAAAGGCTGCATTTCAAAGGAAGCTGAGAAGCCTGACAGAATTGCCGTAGTGCATCACTAAGCCATGGCCATCATGTTTTTAACTACTCAGTAACCTTCAGAGCAAAACACCACAAGCAGTGGAAAAACAGTGCAATTTTAGATATTAAAAATAACAGTTTAAATTCCAAGCTGAACACCATATACTAACCAAGCCATATTTGAACTTTCTATTTAAAGCCAGTCAAGTACTCTGTGCAACATTGTTTGTGGAGGAAGGGGATTATTATTATTATTTTATTTAGGAGGAGGGATTTCTTCATTTTGTTCATGGAGGGAGAGGGAGCTCTCCTCCTTCCCCAGCAGCACTGAGCAGAGGATGCAGATGAGCTGCTGATGCCTCACACTTCCTCCTGCTGTCCCTGTGCTGGTGGTGGTGGTTCTTAGAGTGCAGGAGCAACCTGCTCACACCCCCACCCCACGTGGAGCCTCAAACTGGGAGCATTTCACAGGCTGCTCCTGTAGCTGGTGCAGCTTGCACAGGTCACCACCTGGTTATTCAACCTACTCGCTCCCACCACCGAATACCCACGCTTATTTCAAAGGCACTGACAAAGGGAAGCTACTTTGGGCCTCCTGCTCTTCAGGTCACAGCAGCCCAGTGCCATCAAGAACAGCTCGGAGCAAACATCCCTGGGATGCCAGCTCAGCTCTGCAAAGATGCTACATGAACAAAACTGACTGCACACAGATTTGTGCAAGCACATAGCATGATACATCCCCGTGTCCTTACCCAAGGAGATTTTAAGTATCTGCTATGCAAGGGAAGGCCAGATCTTCCCAACAAGACAATTTAGATGCAGGTTTTTTGATGTTTGAGAGCAGGCAAACCAATGGATTTTCTTTAATCCTGCCTAGAGAAATAGCTGACCTGCTTTTGCTGAAGTTTCTCCAGAAGAGTTTAGTACAAAATGAGTGCCTCACACATAAAGCTGCAGCCCAGATGACTGCCATTTAGAAGAATTATGGTTTATGTAAAGTAAGGAGCAATTTAGAGGCAGGGTTTGTTTCTAAGCACATGGCACTACCTCACACATCCCAGCCCCACATTCCTCACTGCTCTGAAGAGATCTCAGCAAACTAAGAGGGGAGGATGCCATGGGAATGAAAGACTCAGTCCTGTAAGATGCTGAGTGCATCATTTCTTGTCCAAAAACAATTAAGTATCTGTTCTATGCTTAGCATATGAACAACAACTGGGTTAAAAGAAAAATATTAAGTTTTGCTTTCTTATATTAGGACCAGAGCACTCAGTGTTCAGGTGCAGGATTCAGGCAAGCACAAGCCATTTGCATCCCTGCTCTCCCTCTCTCCTAAAAGACAGCTTTTACTCATAGGCTAAAGGCAAAGCCACAAGAAGATCTGATGATCTCTGGTGTCTCACAAATATTATTTTAATGAATTCCCTGTTTCTTCTTGGCATTGTTCCACCCAGTTACCCAAGTGTCCAATGTTGACAAGTGAGTACTTCAATTACCCTAACTGCTAATGCTGTGGTTACTGACGTCCACAGGTCAGGCTAGGAGCTATGCACATTTACATTCTGCATTTTTTCCTGGTATGCCACCCTCACTATTTTTTCATTGCTGTTTTTTTTTCCCCTCTGAATTTCAGCTATCAGTGTCCTGTGCAACACTGAGAGCTGTGGTACCCTCCTCCTTTGCCCACTGATACACAATATTTATACCAATACCAGAAGTGTTACTACATACTCTTGGAATGCCTGACTTTGAATTTAGTGGTTTGTTGTTAATCTCTTCTTACCACTAAGATCTTGTTGCATGTAAAAAAAAAAAAAAAACAAACACCTGCGTTATTAAACCTTGTGTTTGAATAACTCAAAGCAGTTTTAAGACAGAAACAATATACTGTTTTTCCAGTTACGACAGACCAATTTCTTCTCTACTGAAAAGGCTACCTACAGCCTTGCTAAGAAGCCATCACTGTCACTTCCATGACCACCTGCCTTGGCAGTATTTTAATCACTGGGGAAGTGGTCCCAAAAAACAATGCATCAACAATGTACTAAGCATGATTCAGGAAGCAGCTAGACAAAGAAACTCAGGACTTGCCTATTACAGTCCCCACAAAAGATTGTTCATTTTTCCATCAGCTTTTTGACAGCAAAGCTTAAGCTGTAGTTTTACACTGAGAAACAACATTCATCTTCAGACTATGTACCAAAATAGCTATGAAAAAAGAGTTGTCCACGGACTTGGGTACTGAAAAGAAATCAATAATTCCCCATTTATTTCATAAGGAAGTCATGAACTTACTGTGGATTTATATCTGGGTTAATCTTTTTCAGCTCCATGATATCATCTATAGTTTTTTCAATAGCATCAGGGTGAACACTTACTGAAGTTTGCAGACGCTAAAAAGAGGTTTTAAACACATTAATTCTTATGGAAACTATTGTTCAATGGAAGTTAACAATGTAAGTTGAATACCAAAAGCTTCTAGCTTAACAGCCCAGAAAAGCCAACTCTATATGCACACCTTTCCAACGTACTCAACCCTAATGACAAGCTTCAGAGCACCATCCCCACATAAGAACTTGAGTTGCTTCCCCATGCCCTTGGAGCCATTCTACATGTCTGCAACAGCTATCAGCAAAGAAAAAAAACTGCATTGTGGCTTTCAGTTGAGAAGCAGCTTCAAGCCACCCACCTAATTACAGTGGGACTGCTACCCTTCATTTCAATACCCTCCTCTCCCCACATATTGCAGTAACACAGAAGTACATTTTTCCTTCCTCTTGCACATCATTGCTTTGAAGATACCTCCAAAAGTTCAGTATATATAAAAAATAAAAATAATAAACAAATCAGCATGGCTTCCAAA
This sequence comes from Oxyura jamaicensis, assembly GCF_011077185.1. Classification (NCBI taxonomy): domain Eukaryota; kingdom Metazoa; phylum Chordata; class Aves; order Anseriformes; family Anatidae; genus Oxyura; species Oxyura jamaicensis. Next base: position 188,174,888 of record NC_048893.1, read on the forward strand.
AAATTAAGAGGAAGAATTTTCTGGTGCTCCACCTTAAAATTACATAAATTTTTACTGCATCTAAACTATTTTCTTATATAAGAATCTGCCTTTCTTATTGTGCTAAAAGTACATTTGGAAGTGCCATGCCAAACTATACGCTACGTGACACAACTCTCATTAGTGTTGAGGTAAGCTTTTCAATAGCACTGGTTGTCATGCCAAGGAGAAATGAATGGTTGAGTAATCTTAATGCATACACAAGTGGTTTTTTTCCAGATGAGTGAGAAGCATTTATATTAGCACAACCAATGCTATAGCAAAAGGATGAATTGAAAGTCTTGTTCATTAGTGTATTTAAAAAGAAAGCAGAGATCTAAGTTGTCTTTGCAATCTAAAATAATGCTGACTTCAACCTCTTTTTATCCTTGCTTTAAAGGCAAAGAAACAAAAGTTGCAAAGTCTGTAAGTGACTGACTACAGATTACAGAAGTTTTGGATAGGATGAGGAATCCACGTAAGAAATCCTAAATTACAAAACATCACCCTTACCTCTTCCATGGCCTGTTGCTCCCTTGATTCCACTAGTGCCAGCACCACATTGTGCTGTCCTGGGGCACAGGACACTCCCCCCAGCTTTGGGAAACCACCTGCTGTGATGGTCACAGCATCTCCTCAGTAGGAGATGCTTTTAATGTGGGACCATATCAGATTCTAAAGCGATTCTGTAGGGTGAGTAAATAGCTGACTGAAAAAACTACTGGATACAACAGGAAAGTTGAACTGAGATCTTTCACTCACCTTACTTTTTGAGCCTTTCAGTGATGCCTCTGTAAGAGAACAGCATTTGAAAGCAGAGCATCAGACAATTTTAAATGAAACCAATATAAAATTAGCTTATTATTCCTTAAAGTCATACTATTTTTAGCACATGCAGAAAGGTACAAAGGCATACATAACTAAGTTTTTCCATTACCTATTTTCATAGTTCTGGCAGCTCCAGGCTTTGTACTGTAACAGATCCTTTGCAACTCACATCGCCCTGTTAGTTTCCTCACCACAAATTTCAGGCACCGCCACAAGAACTTGCAGTAGAAGTATAGGCATACCTGGATAAACATCCTGTCATAAAAAAACAAACAAACAAACAAACAAAAAAACACAACTGATAAGACTTGAACAGATTTTGTTTAGACAAAAGACACCACCCAAATAGAAGGTACTTCCTCACCCCAAATTCTCATTGCAAAATGACAGCTTTAAAGCAAAAGCAGCAGTCATACTACAAACATTCATCCTAATAAATGTTAAAGGACTAGAGACTTCCTGAGGTTCCTCCTGGCCTGAATTATTCTGTCACCTTATGAAAGCCTGGAAAATAAACATCATGAGAAATGGTCTATTTTAAAAGTTTTTTGGGTTTTATTTTTTAAACCCTTGCAGCTGTTACCAAAGCCCACACACCACGTGCTACCACAATTACATAACATACCCCCAAAACAGGTTTCATGGGCTACATCTCATTTGGAAAAAATTTCACTTTCTTGTTTCTACGGTTATGAATGCCCAGCCTCTATACCATGCCCTGTCACGATACCCAGCCGGGAGCACCAGAACATGAGATGGGGCACAAATAGCCCAGTGCCCTAGGGGTCAGAAGCACATCTCAGAAAAGGCAAATTGCAAAGACCTGACAATGGAAACGTTGGCATCTGGACATGGTTCTGGGCAAGCTGCTCTAAGGTGGCCCAATGCCCTGTTCAAGGATGGCCTCCAGAGGTCCCTTTCAACCTCAACCACTCTGTGATTATACTCTGTGATGATGTTCTAGGAAAACATCAATAGAGCTTTAATATGCTGCTAGCTTGCTGTTGAATGGTCAGAAATAATTTGATCCATTACATTGTCAGCTGTGTATGTGTAGTCATTAGTAGCCTATTATCTCTTCTACATACTGTTGACACTTTCAAAGGAAAGTTAGTTGCTTAAAAGGCTCCATACTACCCTTTTCAATTGAGTTTGTTGCTTATTCTGAAACACTAAGTTCTAGATACTCAAATCAGTATAGCTTTATTAAAGCTGAAAGAGCTCCACCACTTCACAACACATCCTGAATGGTATGTTGCAAAAGGACATTCAAGAGAAGAAAGATAAATTCACTCATGTTAATGTCCACACAGGAGTTTAATCCGCTTTATGTTCACTTTAGCTTAATCCCATTGGGAGGGGATTAAGCTAAAGAAAAATAAAGCCATTTTATGCCTAAATGAAGGGCATCCACACAAGTATTTAACATGCTTTAAAAACATCCACCTTATCTTCACACTTTAAGTTAATTCACTTAACATTTCTGAACGCCTGTGTGTAGGCAACCCCCTTGTCTTTATGCAACATGAAGCCTCTGCTGTATATACAAATTGAAACCCAAAGAATAAGGAATAAATTCCACATTGGAATCAAGCTTTAGGCCAGCAAAAAAGCTTCAGTTGCTGACCTTGAAATATGTGGGTCCTCCCATCCCCAGATGGGCTGTCACTGTCATGAGAATTTTATATGTGCTTCACAGCAGATGATCAATTCAGTATTAAAGAACAAAACCACGTATCAGAAGGTAAGTCCATGAGCAGCCAAACAGAAGTATAATCTATTTAAAGAGCAAGTCTCATATAGTCAGCTGAAGCCTTCAACTGCAACATTTAGTAGTGGCTTGAAAACAAACCCACAGGCTAACACTGGGCGTTTCAGTTTTTTCAGTAGATATTCGGTTGATGTCAACCATCACAGAGTTGACTAACACCCTTTCCTCCCCTAGCAAGAATCAGCACAGGATGCACAACCAACCCTCAGCCTCCTCAGCACACCCCAGCTAGTCGGGCTGAAGGTCCAGAGAAACCTATTCAAGATGGTTAATGTCAGACTGAAAGGTGGAATGTAGTAAGACAAAGTTCTGGGCTTTCATCATGCATTTGTAGCAGAAGTTACATGCACTTTCTTTTTGGCCTGTTTTGCTTCTAAAGGTTAGATCTCAATTGGAGCACTTCATTACTCAGAGAGCTCATTTATACGGAAAGAAAGGAGGAAAGACTCACTTAGCTTCATGTAACAGCCCATATGAAAAAAATTCCTTCTAATTAACAAGAGACCCACAGAAAAGGGCAACTCCTATAAGAAAGTTCATACCTACACTTAATTACCTCTAGTGCTGAAACATCACAACTCATTTCACTACTCAAAACCTTCTTTCTTACCATGGTGTGTGATGTGGATGAATTCCCAGTAGAAAAAGAAAAAATGTTTTATGTATATCTGAATTAATCTTTGGGTTATATGTGCTGCTTTAAGGTTCAATGACAGATTAACAAATCAAAGAAAAAATTCCACATGGGATGAGCTGTTATCTTCCAGGGTTGTAAAATGACATTCACAACTGAAATTTTGCTTTGGCGGTGTTTTGCACAAAAGAGTAACTAAGTAAAAATGCATCTAATAAAGAACTTAATAAAGAACTTCACGACAGCACACAAACACTACATGTGATTCACTAAAATGTACTTAGCCACTGTTACTAAGAAAGCAGACAAACACTAGTTTTGACTAGTACACTAGTTTTGACTAGTTAACTTATAAAAGAAAGTTTGCCTTTGAGGATACCTTCAATTTTCTACTACTCATCCATCTCAAGCTTACGACTGCTGAAATCTTCCATTTTTAACATGAACAGCATAAAAAGTAACACAAGTTTGTTTTCAATGGGTTGTTCTTTACAAAAAGGCACTCTTGCTTGCAGAAATCCTGTAATAAAAACACACTCATAAATAATAATAATAAAAAAGTTTTATTTTAGCTGCCAAGCAATTCAGCTCACTTCAGCAAAGCAGAGACACCGGCAGCTATAAGCAAAACACAGACTGCCATTACCAAGAACCCTCATGGAAGCCTTGCAAAGAGCCACGTGTCTGAGTGCCACAGTGGCCTCAACTTCCTTGTTTCAGTGTCTGATTCCAAGCTTTCTCCCCACTGAATCTCAGTGTTTTTGGCTTTTCTCCCTGCTTGGCCTTGAAGGCTGTCTTGGCATAGAAAACAGTGTACTTCACTAGAAGTCTGTGTTTACAGTTTTTAAAAGGGATTGCACAGTGATGCTTCAGTTCCTGAGGTGAGCTTCAACAGCAGAAGTACTACAGAAAGGAAAGTGTTCCTAAGAACACTTCCCAGTCCTGATGTGAGCCCCTTCTCCTCCTCCCGTATTATATGCTACTGTACTGATCTGCAGATTGCATTTATACACGCAAAGGGCATTAGAAGAGTTCATATGAATAATCTCTCAAGTAAAACAAGAAAACTGTGCATACCCAGATGCTAATGCACACAGGCCTAAGCAACAGGTAATTCCCTTGCTGCAACAATACTATAGAAAATTGTTCTTATTCTTAGGGCTCCAAGACAAAACAAAAATACATTTGAAAATGAATATGTATTTCCTTGCATGTCTAGAAGAGACTTATGAAATGCTATGCGATATTTAAAGCTTCTACCACAGTCTAAATTGCAAGTATGCATAATGCAACATTCAGTATTCCACTGACATGATAAGAAGTCAAAGAGTTACTGCTCAGCATTCTTGGAAGTGATAAACTGAAGGTACTTACTCCCTTCTTTCATTTCCCTCTCCAGTAATTTCAAAACATCAGTAATTTCATAGCTAGTAACAAACAACTTGAATAAAATGAAAACTAGCACTGGCTATCTAGTTAAAATGATCAGACTTAAAGCTAGTTAAATACTACAAAAATCAAACCAAAGAGCTAAAGATAAAAGTCACTAGATTTACTTACATGTCATTTTCTTTCCTGTGTCCTGTTTTAGGTCATATGGATAGGAAAGGCATTTCTGCAACTATTTTTTTCAGAAGGACATACTCAGCTCAATGAAGAAAGCATGGCACATCAGTATTTCCTTACTGAGTATTCTGATAATGTTTCAAGAAGTTGAGGACACAGAAGTTAGCCATGGATGGACAAGATGAACAAATAGGTGAGTTAGTGGGTGATACCACATTGTGAAGATTTAACTAACTTGACCATCTTTAGCTTATCTGTGCACCTTAAGCTGTGTATACAAGCTCAACCAAGAAGTAACTACCAATATGATTTTTGCCATACACAAGTGTGCTATTAACTCCGTTAAAACAAGAGATTTTTATTCTGTGCTTTTTCAGACTTGACAACTGAAACCCATCTTAGCTCTCCATTTAGAGATGAAAGCAAGTCACCATGGCAACTTAAGAAAACATAAGAGTAGTTTTTAACAGCAGCTTTCTACACTCTTCTCTTGCTTCCTACTGACTTGGGTAGGATTTAATCTGATGTGACTCCAGTCAAACAGAACTTATGCTTAAAGCCTGCTAGTGCTTACAGACTGTTTTGCAGTAGATCAAGAAAATGTGTAAGGTTTCTAGGATTTATTGAAAAAAAACTGCCTGCTACAGCTGGTTCTCCAACTTGCTATTATTTCAGATTTTTAGAAGTTACATGCTAAGTGGAAGTGTCACTAAGAGATGCCTCAACAACCTTTTACAAATAAAGGCACCAAAGGATTAAACATTTCACTGAGAAACAGTTCTATTATTTCATAAATAATACTTCAAACTTCAGGAATAATTCAGAGAACAAGCTCAGAAAGAAAAGAAACCTACAACAGCTGCTTTCATTTAGACATAGCCTTAGATTAGCGGTATAAACATTAGAGTCCTGTAGATTACTGGCCAAAGTCACTCCCCTGCATCTGGAGTTATTCCAGTTACTGGACTGCCTGTTCCAAACAAGTTTCTCTTTCCCCTGGAAAGCAACAGCTGCTGAAAACAGGTAGATGATGAGGCAGAGAAACTTCAGATATGAGTCTAAAAATTACACTCTTATTAAATATCTGGATGTCAAAGTAGCTACCACTACTAGCACAAGCATGTAAGCATGTCCCCTTTCCTAGCTATTCTGATGTGCAGTATAGCCTGGGGCAGGCAGGAATGCACAAAGTAATTTAGACCAAGGGAGAATACATAAGCAACTGATTAAATTTATGACTTATTTTGAATTCTTGCATTTTAATTGTCCAAATGCCTTAGGATTCAAGTTTATTAAAAGCAGTCTTATTACATTGCACCAAAGCACACATTTTTCTCCTATCTTTTTAATTACGGCCTTACTCAATGTCAGAATTCGATTATAAGCTACATTTTTAAGCTTTTTACACTGGCAATTTCACTTTCCAGCTAGAGGAGAGATAGTGACTGTCAGTGGAGATCAGTAACTTCAGGGTCAAGCCATTTTGCATATCCTTTCTACCTTAGAAAGGATATCTAAAAAAATGTGCACAAAAAAGAAAAACAACAAAACCTGCATAACCAAAGACCCCATGCAAACAAAGCCAAAAATTCCACAAAACTAGACTACCTGATCCACACCTCGAGTAAACAGTAAAACATTATGCCATTGTTTTTTAAAAGGGATGTTGCGTACTTGTCTATTGTTTTAAATATCAGCAGGAAAAGATTCATCAACTTCATGTGAAATACACTTTACCTATGTAAAAAGTATGAAGCAAACTTCTTACTGCTTTCCTTTAAATAGGAGGATGTACGGGTGTAACTTGTACAAAACTAAGCAATTGCAGAAGAACAGTCAACATTGTTTTATGTGTCCATCGCCTGTAATGTGAGGTCCTTCAAGCTCCGTATATTTGTGGATCATACTCAGGAAAGTGATGTTTCCCCTCTGCTCATCCCTGGTGGGATGCATCTGGAATGTTGTGTCCACAGCCATGTTTGCTAGTACAAGAGACATGGACTAGCCCAGAGAAGGGCTGAGAAGGTTATTAAGGGACCTAGAAGGAGAGGCTGAGAGCTGGGGGCTCATGGGAATCTTATTTATGTGCATAAATACCTCATGGGGTAGTAAAGCAGGTGGAGTCAGGCTCTTCTCAGTGGTGCCCAGTAGCAGGACAAGAGGCAACGGGCACGGAGTGAAATGCATATGTTTAAATATAATATTGCTTATTTTGAATTGTAAAGTTCATCAAACAGTGGAACGGGTTACTCAGAGGTTGTTGATTCTCCATCCTTGGAGGTACTCAAAACCTGACCGGATGCAACCCGCTGTTAGATGACTGATTTGAGCATGGGAGTTGAACTTGACAATTTTCATCTTCCAGCCTCATTAACCACAGAACCATGCAACAGTTAAAGAATAAACAGGACATTCTAAACAGTTATAGTTTTGGGGAAAACGAGCAAAGAGACCCAAACAGTTACTTTATACATAACAGACTATGTAAAAAGAGAGACAGGTGATTTTAATCTGGTTATGAAAAGCATCTAACAGATGAATAGTAGCCACAGCAAAATTAACACCAAAATTACACTGATTCCTTACTTTCCCTATTCACATCTGCACTGTTTTGCTTAGAAGACAAACTCCCATATCAGGAAGCCCTGATGCAACATATGCAGACTTGCCCTTTGGTAGCAGCAGCAAGGACAGTGTCTCCTGTACAAACACCTAACTCAGAGATGAGCAGCAAGTCTGCCTACAGGTGATACTGTAGGTCTTCTCTTACAAGAACCTGGATTTAAAAGCCATTGCTGAAAGTCCTTCTGGCTGTAGGTAGTCACATGGAGACCCAAGAAGCTGCTGCAAGTAAGCTATTGTCACTATTCCAAGAGAGCTGTGCAGACTGTCTTCACTTTACAGATGAAAGCTCCTCTTTTCACCTGTTTACTGGAATTTTCTATGTTGCAGTCAACAAAATGACTTGCAGTTTGTGTAGACTTAAATGAACTCATCAGTTTTAGACACAGATAATCTATCCACACTGTGCTGTGGAGTTGCGCGAGTACATCTGAGCTAGTTCACATGCTGGAAGTCGCTGTGGTATCAGTCCAGTGTTCTGCCCCTTTTACTGTTCCTTTTCTGGTCTGCCTTTAAAATAGAGGAAATGGCTCTATAGTAAGTTGAAAATAAAGTTTCATGCCACAGAATCTGCACTTATGCAGCATTATTTGGTCAGAACATCTTATTCTTTATTTCAGTCCCAGGTTACACGTAGTCCTTCAGAACTAACCATGGGACAGTTTGTTTCGTCTGCACAGTCTCTACTCCAAGACTCAACTCCCCACAACTTTTGAAGCTCCTCTCCTGCTTATCATCCCTGATTTTTTACCCTGTCCTATTGTTTTAGGGTATCATATTGGTATCTAAACTTACAGGAACACCATCCAAGTAGGAAAATGGGTAAGATGGGAATCTCATGAACTATAAATGGCATCAGTGTCACCTAGTTCCATTTCTGCTCCACGTTGTGCACCAAAGGAAAGCTCTTTGCTACTGAGCAGTCCTCACCAGCAGTACCCTGCATTCAGCGTGGCATTTGACCTTGACAATTTATGACAATTTTAAACATGGTCCTGGGCTGCTATTATTGATAATGGACAAACACCAGGGTACACAATATATGTTCACTTGTTCATTTGCCATCCGATTTCCAATCTGGAAGGCTAAATATCTTTGTCTTGCACACAAATTTGGATCTGCAGGGACTGCTTTATCTGCTATCACAAACCTGCAACCACAACAACCACATGCAAAAGAGCTTACTGTTGCCAGTAAGCACTCTTCTTGGAGGATGACCATAGCTTATTCATAAAATATAAAGACAGTAAGAAATAAGAAATTTGACAAATGAAATACTCAGTCCTACATCAAAGCATTAATCTGAAACAAGAAAAATCCAGATTATTATAAGTAAACAGAATAGAGGCTTCCTATTTCATGGGTTTTCCTTTTTGAGGAGCTGCGTTCTACCACATGCTCCCCCTCACCTTCTGCTCTACATTCAGAGCAGTGGACTTTATTATGGAAAGTCCTATACTGTACCATTTAGTTAAGTTGCTTTTCAAGATTTCTACTGTTGCTCTCAGCACCACCAAGACTTATCCTCAAATCTTTTAAGATTAATTTTAGAAATATAATGGAAAGAAGTAGGAGTTGGTTTCTTCAGGAGTCCCACAGGAACCTAAATATTCAAAACAGCATGGGTTCTGCATGGGAGCTGCAGGGGCCAATCCTCTCACCACCCTGATAAGGTCAGGAGGAAACACGCTAATGCTTAGCCTAATAGCTCATTAATTCTTAGCTTTTTTTTTTTTTTTTGTGAGTGTTAGCAAATAAATAATTGCTTTACACTTTTCACCTGTGCATGTTCTGCTTACAGAGTCTTTTTGCAGCTGGCTCAAAGATACCTGAAGAAACCAATCCAAGCACCCCACAGAAATGCCTGGAGCAAGGCTGGCACGGCAATAGTCATTACAGATGATCAGCCTAGAGGTAATGATGCTGATACCCATAGCATAAAATATTCTTTACTATAAACAGTCTAAAAAGAGAGAAAAATAGTGACAGATGCTCTGTACAGAAGCATATGTTTCAGTCCTCTTGAAAAAGGTTTCTCCCAACCAGACAGAATATGATTGCTTTGACTTATACACAAGTTAAGCTCTTGAAAAGTATTAATTTATAGGAGTGTTCAACTCTCTCCGTTGACTACAGAACAAAGATTACATGAGTTTTCGCAGTGGAAGTTAGCGTTCGCAAGCAAGTCATACACAGTAGCAAGTACTCAGTAGACATTTCTCCTAAAATGGAGCACAATCAGCTTCAAAAATATTTGTATTTCATCAGCAAGCATCTCCCCTTCTCTGCTTTCACAAAGAGTGCTCCAAAATCCAGATAGCCAAGAACGGGGAGGGGGAAAAATCCTAACATTTTTCAAGCACTGTTCTGTGTCTCTGTTTTTCCTGTTTTCCCCAACACATTGAGCACTAGAGATCCACTACTGATATGGTGCAATCCAAACCCATATGACACTTCCCACATTCTTTGTTTCTATAAAAGACTGAAAAGGAAAAGTTTAAATTTAAACAGCTTTAGTGAAATCTAGGTGAACAGAAAGCAATCTGGTATAAATTAGTTATCAGTTGTATGGAAAGAGTAAAGAGCTAAAACACTTGACTCACAGCAGCAGGGAAGTAATTATAATCATTTAACACTTAAAAAAACAATACAGAACAGTTACCTCAGGAAGTGTTTCATGATGGTGGTTTTGCTTGTGTTACAGGAGCCGTAATCAATTGATCACTGATAGTCTCTTATTTGCAGGCGATACCAGTGCTGTAGAAATAGAATTGAGATGCATTTACTAACACAGAAAAATAAGTGGTACTTATGTTTTCTACATTGCTCTTGAAACAACATCTTTCCCACATATTTCCATAGGTATTTAAGAAATCTTATGTCAATAAAAATAAAAATCATAATTTAACACTCTTCAGCCTGGGCACATACTTTGAACAGGCTGTCCATGTCTCTTTTCTGACAAGTCAAATATTTGAATAAGAGCACAAACTAAGAACATTTAGATTTTTCTTCAAGCTTTTTCAAACACTTGTGTGCTTAAATACTCAAGGCTTACAGCAGCTTCCAAGTGGCAGTTTCAAGAGACACTCAGCTCTCCCAGCTGTTTGGAAGCCCTTTGCTCTCCAGAATTTGCAACAGCACTTGGAGACACTAGTTAAAAGTAGCTTGTAAGCAAAGAGCTACTGTTGGGTCCCGATTTAATTCGTAGAATCATCTAGTTTGGAAAAGACCTTCAAGACCTAGTCCAACCATCAACCTGACCTACCGAACCCTATAATTCAATATAAGGAATGTTAAGCAATCAGCTTCCCTGGTGTCATGTTTTATGAAGAAGTGATGCATATGACATCTTAAAATAGATACGTTTGACCAGGCTGACCATCCATTCAGAGATCTGGAGTCCTACAGTTAATTTTCATTATGATTACATCTCTGTTTGAGTGGAGAAGAACAAGAAGAGTTCTGGTCAAAAAATAAAAATAAAAAAAAAGCCAACCAACTTTTAAGTGCAACCCTGCCCATGCTCCACAGCCTCTCCCCATCACCTCTTTACTTTAGGTTTCCCAAATGGAGCATTCACATACGAGAAATATTAAAGTACGAGATTCAGACTTCCAAGATGACTGTTCTTCATATCCTGCAAGAGTCAACACAACCCCTTGTTTTCTGCCAGAAAACAGCATTGTTCCCCACTGTTGGGACAGCTTAATCTAAGATTTAAAGAGAACAAGATAACACTTTCGAGTTCTGTACCAGTACAAACCACACATGTAGGCTTGAAAGCTGTACTGTTAAGAAATTATTTAAGAGTTCATTCTTCATTAGCACTGCATGCAGCCTGCTGAAAAGTACCAGAAGGCCTTCAAAATCTGGCCTGCTTTGTCATATAATGGGAAGCTGTAAGTCCAGAGAACCTCAAATTATTTTTTTTCCCCCAGGATCCATCAGCACTGAGATAAAAATATTTTCATCCTACCCTGTTCTTATTTTCTTTCCAATATGTAACTTGCAAGTTTTACATTATGCTGTTGCATGTTGACAGGAACAGAAGCAGCATTTAAGTTGAGAAAAATACAGCTATCTTGTTGGATTACATCGCATACCATTTACTAAAAATATATAATCCCTGAACTGTAAAAGCTTCATTCATTTATATTGTTTTTGACTGGCTGAATCATGTTGCTGTCCCCTGAATACAGCTGTAATTGGTGCTGGCTTCAGTGACACCTTCTTGCAAGGGCAGAGAGAGGCTAACATCAAACTCTGATTTGTTAATGAACACGGTAGGCAGGCTCCTAATGCTTCCCTCTGCAGCTTTTGATGGGCCTTTGACAGCAAGCACAGGCAGCATGGGAGACAGGCAAAAACTGGAGGGGATGTAACCTGCTCCCCTTCTCCAGTCTAATAATTTGCTGTTTAAAATATAGTCTGTGAAAGACTCTCACAACTGAGTCTCAGCTTTTTAGCATCAACTCAAACAAAGGCAGCTTCCCCGTGATGTTTGACCCACGAGGGCAGCAGTGTAAGGAATACAGCAGAAGTGCCAGGAGCTGTCAGATCAACGCCTCCTAAAAGGGTGCGCTGGCCTCCGCCTCAGAGGTCAGCTCCTTCTTGATTCTGATCAAGGTCCTCGCTGGAAATACATCAGGAGTAAAAAAGCAGCAAAGGAAAGAGAAGTCACACTTGCCTGCACTCCAGGATTGTCTCATCAAAGCATGGCTTGGTAGGAGCTGCAAAGCAGCCTCTATTCAAGTAGAATTATCAGCTAGAGCTAACTGTAAGTTAGTACAGTGATAGAAATCAATGCCAGATCAGAGGGCAGGAGTTTCCAGTCATTTTCAAACACGTAGGACTTGAGGTCAGCATTCCCCACTTCTGCATGCCTCTATAAGTGATCCAATGGTGGAATTTGGCAAAGATTTTGTGTGTGTGTAGAAAATGTTTATGCTAAGGAAATTATTGCCACAATTCACAGCCGAGTAAGTTCAATTATTCATAAGCCTGTAGAGCCACAACACCTAGTTTCTACAAACGGCTTTTCTGCACAAGATGCAATAATGTAAGCTGGGAAAAAAAAAAAGAAACAAAACTCCAAACAAAATAAATGAGTACTCTAATTTACTTCCAAAGTTGTTACAGCATTTGAGTGAGCAAGAAAAGCAGCTATAGCTTTAGACTACATTTATACAACTTTAGAGCAGTTTCTCCCAAAAGGAGAAGCATCTGTGGTCCAGGAGAGGGAATTGATTCTTATGCAGTTTATCCTTAAAGTTCACAACGCTTGCAGATTTGGGGAGACCCAAAGATCAGTTTCTCAAGACTCAAATTCCTGCAGAAATACCACTTTTAGCCAGGAAGCACCAGAGTCACAGCTGAATGCAAAGAGCCAGCAGGCCCCCAGTGGGGAGCAGCACGTTGGTCACAGCACCCATCCATCGCTCCTGGAGCCTATGATGACACTTCCACATGGTGTCACTCAAACCATGAGCTTGCATCTGCTTTTCCCTCCCACAACACCTAAGTACCCTATTGACTGTAAATGATTTCAACCAGTTTATCTTAAGACAGACAGGTTTTTAGCTCCTAAGGCTAGCTGCATTTTTTCTTTACTGAGATGCAGTACTATTACATAGAACAGCAAAACTATTTTGAGTTCTGTATCAAAAAATAAATTCTTTAAACAAGCATTAACTATTTGGACTCACAAGGCTGTTTATGGCCTTCTAAGTAGTAGAGCAAAACAAGCAACCATCTCAAAGGTTATCAGTTGCTGTAGGCTCAAAGAAGTCAAGAGAAAGACTTAAAAGTCACATCTTTCTCTGGAGCTGATGGCTTACTTTTTCTACCTCCAAGAAAGCTGCAGATGCAGTTGAGGAAAAGATGTCTTATTTAACGTAAATCACCATATTCACAGAGTAAAATATAATACAAGGTAGTTATCTTTACAGTATTTATTTTGCAAGCTAATGACTCACCTGGCATATTGCAAACATTTTTAGAAGGCTTATATCCTAATTATAAAGAAGGAATAGCTGTGCTGAGGAGACAAATCATCAGAACCATTAAGATGAGCAGGCTGAACACAGGACTTTGTTAATGTGGATGATTAGATTACAGTTCATCCAAATTCTCCTCCTCAAACAAAAAAAAGAAGACATGTTTGAAGTAGAAGGCAGTAATTGTACAGTCATCATAAGTTCAGGAGAAAAAAAGACTTTATTTTTAGGTTTAGTTGTTGCAGTTTTAAAGGAGGTTCTTCTAAATTGAATACCAGCAACCATCATGACATTGAGTTCAGATGGCAACTTCTGTTTCCAGTAGCATTGCAGGTTGCCACCTTCCCCTCATTGACCTCAGCAGCCTACACATATGCAAGGGATAACCCTCATAAGTCTTATGTCATAGAAAGTGTTTTCCTGCTGTATATTACATTTTTTTGGAAATGGAAGTGTTAATACTTCTCCTTCCTGAACACCAACATGCAATAGCTTGAAGTAGAAAGGAGACAAGTATCTATGTTACGAAGTGTCTCAGGTGGTCCTATGGAGAGGGACAGCAAGCTGGCCAAGAGCCAGCAGTACCCAAAGTAAGCCAACAGCACCCTGGGCTGCTGGGCAGGAGAGAAGCTAGAGGAGCTGGGCTTGTTTGGTCCATAGTAGAGATGGCTTGGGGGGACCTAACAGAAGCTCCCAGTGACTGCTACAAGGTCAGAGGAGACAGAGCCCAGCTCTTCACAGCTGCACAGGGCAGGAGGATGAGAGATAGTGTGCATAAACTGAAAGAGGAGGTTCAGCCTGGATAGAAAGGCAGAACACACACAAGAACGATCAGGAAAAGGCACAGGCTGCCCAGGGAGGTTGTGCAGTCTCCATCCTTAGTGGTTTTCATGCTGGACAAAGCCCTGAGCAGCGTGGGCTGACCTCAGAGCTGAGCCTGCTGTGAACACAAGGTTGGATCCTGACCTCTTGAGCTCCCTTCCAGCCTTTGATTTTCTACTTCTTCCCAGTCATTCTTATGGGGAGATCTCAGATGTCATGAGTTATGTCTGTTGCATAGAGTACTTGGACAGAATAACATCAGGGTGCCCAAGGTCTTGCTATTTTTTTTAGTTTAAGAGCTACCAACTTCTCACTAGAAATCATATATAATTGGCAGCACTTCCCAACTTGCATTGAAACCTGAAGATGGAATAAAATTCACTTTAAAAAGTTATTTAGCGACCCAGTAAAAACATAGGATCTTTGACAGTCTTAACTGCAGTGTACTCGTTTATATGTCTTTAAACATTACAGCACATACATGTAGACCTCTACAACTTAACAGACATTCTTGGAAACTGCTCTGTTGCTGAAATGGCTCTTGGGAACAGGTCACCTCAAACTTAAGTTTTATGGAGTTCAACTTTGTGTTGACTTGGAAGTGGCTTTGCCCTGTGTTAACAGATGCAGCTGCTGGCAGGACCCACCTCAAAGACCAAGAGCTGATACCTGTTGTGTGAGCTCAGTTTCCCATCTCAGTACAGAAGGGAGTTTTCATTTCCATGTGTTCAAGACAAGGCTGTATTCAAGTAGAAAGAAGCCTTGGAACAAAATGTCACACTTGACTGATGAAGCTAATGAGCAAGGCTTGACTTCGGTCACACTGTCACAGGTAATAAGATTTTCTCTCCTAATTTCAATCACACATTGACATTTTGTTTCTGTATTTCACTAGGAAAGTGAAGGAAAGGCTAGATATGAAGACAAACTTCACTCAATTTTAGCCCCGTCTAAAAGATTCTTTGACTATGAGTGCATACAGCACTTAACCAATACTAAGAAAGAGCCCTGAGTAAAAGCCTCAAATTACAGCAGGGCTGGGAGGCAGGGGAGGACATGAAGCCTCCCCCCAAACTGCAGAGCTTTTAAAATCTCCAATACTAGTCTTACCAACACTTCACATCAGTCCATTACTGTCTCTTTAAAGAGGTAAATAGCCTCAGAGATCTGACAGAAACAAGGAAGCTTCAAGAGGGTCTCACTGTACCTGTAAGAGTAACACAGAGAGAGAGGGGACTGCCTCCGGAGTCAAGAAAACTCACTTGCCAAACTCATATTGCAAGTTACTTCTAACAGCATCCAGTTAGGTCTACCCACTGAAGTAGATCCTCAGCAGATAACAATCACCTGGCAACTACTTAGCAGATAAGCCACTTTTTGCAACAGATAGCATCAAACCAAAGCTCAACATCATAGAAGTCAGTCACCAATTCACTGTTGATCTCTGCCATTGAAAATAAAAAGACTATTGTTCCAGAATTGACTTTTTAAAGAGAAAAAGAGTCCTAGAAACTCAGTAACAGAGGCACACAAACATACTTTTATTCTGTATTCAGGACTATGGCATTAATTACTTTTACTAATTTCTATTAGCTCCACTGTATTACAGTGTTCAATTATGTTGAGGAAAAATATATTGTTGCTCCAGGTCAGCAGTGAAGAATTCACTGGGCACATCCTATTTCTAATGTGAAATTAAAGTCAGAGAGGAAGCTTTCTGCATCCCAGATTACAGTAAACTTCCAGAAATACAGCCAGATGCTTACATATTGTAATTAATTTAAGTGTCATCTCTGTCTTCAGTGTTTCCATCCTTAACAAGCTTTTTTTCCCCCTTTAAGTATTTTATCCAGAAGACTGAGTAGATAATATCAGCTAAAAAAATAAGTCTCATGCTTGAAAATTGAAAACAGCCTTCAATCTATGGCAAAATGTTTATTCTTGCTTCATGCATTATAAAAATGCATAATTTCTAGCTGTGTCTCTTGAACTTTCACTTGACCCCTGATGAGTTCACCCAGGAGAACAGCAGCAGCATCTGGGTGGCTCAGGTCTGACTACATGGCTTTCAGTGCAATGTTTCTGGCCTACTTGCTCTGTTTCCATACATACTCTACAACAGCTTGTACCGCAAGGAAGTCTGTTCTAAATAAAACATCACACTTTGTAGCAACATTCCTTCAAGCTTAGAATAAATCCTACAAGACTAGATGCATAAAATCAAGAAGAGGCAGCCTGGTTAGCTCCCAGACTCATTAGTGCAGAAGCTCCATGGAAGAAAGAAAAAAAAAAAAAAACACCAAAAAAAACACCCCAACACACACAAAGTGAATACTTTCAGTGAAGTGACACCCTTTCGCATTTCCTTCATGGTTTCCACCTCACTGCCTAGATTAGCAGGGGGTATAGGTAAAGGGGAAAGATGAAGTATGGACTTGCTACCAAAATTAACTGAAGTCCAGGTTTGCTTTGGAGCCCCACCAATTCCCAATACATAGTAGCTTACGTGGAAGAAGCATCCTATCAATGGGTCACACACATCTGCAACATCGATAGAATTGCACCAGGGATGCCTACTCTGTTCTTTCCTTTACCTTCCAACATCTGTTGTATTTACTTGGACTACGTAGAATAAATCCAGCTATCGGATAATACAACCTCACAGCAAGCATCAGCCTGAAAGCATGTAGAACCATGGACTTTCATATTCATTTGGTTAGCTGACAAAGAAGCAAAACAACGACAGCAGAGGTGTCAGGGCAAAGGCCAGACAATACTTCCAGGCTATAGAAACACAAAACAATTTATTTATCCTGGAACTTGGTGAGGGTCAGACAAGTCATACTGATCTAACAGAAAACTGTTTTATGTGGTACCCAGTTTTCCTGTCACTGCATTCAGATTACTTTGACATGCCAGTGGCAACTACTCCACAGAGCTGGCCAAGGCAGACATGTAAGAGTAAAGCATGTAAGAGCTTATGTATGCCCTCCTATGATTTTATAGGCCTACTGTTCCCTAAAACAGGACTCAAGAATAACCACTTCCCCTTAAACAAGTCAGTAATGTCATGAAGTACCATATTCGTGAAGCAATGAGCACCCTATGGCAAGGGTTATGCTCCAACTGTTAGCTGCCCGAGGTCATGCAATCTGCAGATGGACCACAATAAATGAGATAAATGAGCAGCATACTTAATCTGTAGTCAAGATGACTAAAAATCCCACTGCACTTTTTTTCTCCTTCAAATTTCATAGCTTATTTTATCTCCTGTGTGCTTCTCTGTGAGAAGTTCTGCATCCCAGGGGGTGAGAAACCAGGACAGTTCCAAGTACACGACCTTGCTAGATGCTCTGGGTCTTCTGAACTGCAAACACTTAAATTTTGCAGGGTAGATTGCTCTGGTTTTACTAATGTCTGGGGTGAGGAGGAGTGGAATAAAGAATCTATTTGCCCACAGAAACCAGAAAGCTTTTTTAAGTTGCTGCTCTAAATATTGCAAACCCCATGCTTTGGCATGCTTGGCATGAAAAACCAAACAGTAATATGGTCAAAACTCACTTTACGGGCACCTTCCCAGGTCTGTCATTCAGACAGGCCGACATACCAGCAGTTACCACTTGACTCTTCAGCTTGCAAGATTCACAACCCTTGTTACAAATTGTTACTACAATTTGGTAATATAGTTGTGAACACTAGAACTGACTGTATTTAGACTAATTTCACCCTCTGTAGCTTAAGCTAAACCCAGGCAGCATCAAAATCAAACTGTGCTTCTATCAGATATGGAAAAAAGCTAGGAAGGAGTTCGGTGACAAGTATGTTCACAACAAGGAAGGAAACGGTAACAAAGACACCCCACTAACATGACTAAGGAAAAGATGATGAAAATCTGCAATTAGTAAAGACAGGAAGAATAGTTTGAAGGTTAATACAGTTATACCAGCTGGTAGGCAAGATGGATGAAACACTTTCATACAGGGCTCAGAAAGAATTTTTCTGTGGTAATGGTGGAAGATGTTCTTTCTCAAGAACTGGGAAGATGTTAAGCAGCAAGGAGAGAGTGAGACACCATGCTGCCCTCCTTCCTCTGCCTTCTCCTGCTCTGTTCTGAGAAGCTTTGCTTTGTTTTAGATGCTTACTCTCAGGTAGAAAAGGATCCTGGTAAAGATTAAATGGCTGAAGACTGAAAAATGGGGAAAAAACAGCATGGGAAGGAGAAAAAGAAAAAACATGAAGACCATTGGAAAATGGTCCTGAAACACTATTACCAAGGGGGAAGAACAAAGCAAAGCCAGGAAAAATGCAAACTAGGACAGAATGATTGACACCACTGCCATAACATACTCATTCTTAACACAATGCAACACCAAGAGCCTTCTTCCTTCAACATCTCTTTCTACTTAGAATAGCAGGGCACAAACATTTTGTAGTTCTACCCTTTACTACAAAGGTAAAGCAATAGCTAAAAATACTTTTTAAAGAAACAAAATAAAACAAGTTTCCAAAATATTTGCAGCAGACACACGATAATAATTCACTAATATGAACTGGTAGCACACCTGAGATGGTAGCCAATATGATATAGCACAATGCGCATACCCAAATTTCCTCCAGGTTTTTGACAACTGAGTGATGACCACAATTTCATTTCTCATGCTTCAAAGCTACTCCCAGATTGCTTGGTTTGTAATTGTTGTTCTCATGCACGCCTAGTTAACAAGACAACTCCTTGCTCATGTTGTGCCACTCAGCTTGCCCCTCAGAATCTCTAACTATCCCTACAATATGATAAATGAGAGGGAGGGGAAGGAAAATTCACTCTAGCTAAAAAAGTCTATAGCATCAACATTTTATGTTGAAATATTTTCTCTCCCAAAGGGAAACGTAAATCTAGTAGTTCTCAAGCATCTTATTTGCCTATAGGAGCCTAAAGACTACAAAGATCAGTGCTGTGTAAGGGCACCAATCCCTGACTCAAGGCACTTGTAATGTAGGTGGTCAGGACAAGCAAGGTTCAAAGAAGAACACGACTACCTCAGATCCTTGGAGACTTCATAGTGGTCCCCCTCCAAATAGTTTGGGTAGACTGTATGTCCTCCTCTTAATTTGCACCCAGGGCATGCGCCTCACTCCTCTCCCTTCCTTTGTTTCTCTCCCTTCCACAAATGGTACAGCAAGAACTCCTCTTTTCCTCCTTCAGTCCATCTGTTCTCCTCAGGCTGCCTTAACACTGACAGCATGAAGGCCTAGCAACCCCAGATTTAGCAAACCCTACATCGATCTTCATGTTTCACAGAGGCACAACCTGTTTGATGGCACGCATCCAAGCCAATGTTGATATGGATGTGGCTTTGTGAAGGCAAAGTGGGAAAGGGAATAAAAGATTTGCTCTTATAACTGCCTGCCAGAGCTGTGAAAAAGGACTAGAATTTCCATGACCACAGGATCTCATTGTACTAACTTGCCTATTCCTGTCACCTACCTGTCCACCTGATTGTGGATGCAGTAAACAAATTTTTCCTACGCCATGGACACATCTCAATACCTGAAGCATTCTGGATTTTCTTTTCAATATTTATATAATACTTCTAAAAAAGTCAGGGGCAAAACCTCTGCTAGTAATCAGTACAATCCAGAAATGGCCACAGGAGCCCATGCTTAATACACTGATCCCAGTAGCATCACAGTTTTGGGGCCCTAGGAAACTTATCAGTCCACTTTTGGCAGACTCAGACACAGGCACACCGTGTGGCAGATGGAATACAACAAGGAATAACACCTCTGCTTGTGAAATTGATACCCAGTTGTACACAGACTTCCTGTCAAGAATGCTTATTTCAGACTTTCTTCCTTATGCACTTTCAGACAGGTATCAGTTAACTGTGAGTGGATTAGCAGCATGGCACAAAGAGCTGGAGGCAGGTTCTTGTATAACTGATTTTCTTGGGTTTGGTCCTACCAGTCTCTCTGTCTCAGCATCCTTCTCCAGGAAGGAAAATACATACATACCACACAAGCTACAGCTACATCAGACCAACAGAAGTGGCTCTGCCAAGGAAAAAAAATAGTGCCAAGTATTTGAAACTGAAACTACATAGCAGGAAGTGGGGGGGAGAGATAGGATAGGGGGGGAAGGTGTTTTTTAAAAAAGCACCTGATGCAGATGCTGGACAAGCTCCAGCTCAGTCCCTGGGACTGGGTGCCCAGTGGCAGGCAGGATGCAGTAGGAGTACTCCCAAACAGGTTTTCTCGTTTATTTACAGCTGCTCCTAGGCTAGTCTACAACGTGAGCCGAAGAACAAAAAGTAGGGACAACTGGAACATTTGCTTCAAAAACCACTATGAGCTAAAACAGTGTACACGTGTCTATTGAGATTAAAAATGCCTGTGAAATAATTATAGGTGCAATGACATCAGAGGGGGGATGCTGACAGGTGCACAGCTTCCTATGGCCACAGTGCTCATGACTGTACCTCCCAGATCTGCTTTCACAACTCACAATTGCACCTGCTCAATCTGCAAATTATTTTCAATTCCAGTCTTTTCACCTCCTGTATTTCTCCAATTCTCCAGGCTTCCCTGCACATCTGTGACTGTAGCTGGCCAAAACATAACAGGGCACTCAGACTGGGGATCTGCAGACAGATTAGTACATGAAAACACCAAGCTCAGCCACTTGGTTAAGTCAGGTAGTAGCTTCCAGCACTTATCCTGGATATATCTTCTTGAAGGGCCTCTCAGCCAGAACAGAAAGCTGAGAAGCGCTTGCTCACATCTTGTTGGAAGCAGGGGACAGAGCACTCCAGGATGAACTGCCAGAAGTGTTTTAAGCTTACAAAGCTGGTGTGGGGCTCTTAATTGGTTTTGTGCTGAAGTGGATGAGAACTGCTCACTCAATTACAGCTGAGAGGTACTTTCAGGAAACCAACATACTTTGTGGAGTCTCAGTAATTGAACGGGGATGCTCCTGGTGCAGGACTCCTGGTTTTGTTTCATTGGGAGAGTTCAGTTCTCTCCCAGTGAGACTGCTCTGAGACCTGAACCAGCTCGTGGCAACTGGAGAAGGTCTCCAGAGGATGCACCAAGCACTTGAACTGGCTGTGAGCCAGCTTGCTGGTGTTACCATACCCATAATTTGTTTCAAGGCAAGCAGTTTAGTTTACTGCTCAGCTGCTTGACTTCACTGTGAGAAGGAATGCTTGCACAGTCCCACACGCAGTCAAGATGTGACTCAGGAAGCTGCTCCCACAGCCCCTGCCATCATGCTTCTCTTTCCACAGCCTGGCAGGAACAAGCAGCTTTTCCAGCTCGAGCTCAGGCACTGCCACGCGTCTCCTGGCTCAGACTTGGCACATGGCGCAGCGCAGCACAACTCAGCACTTGAGCTCACAGTACGTGGATGCTGGAGATGCTAAGCCTGAACCACAGCATCAGTGCTGTGCTGCTGTGACCAGTCGCTGTACCAAAGTTTCATTTTTCTATTTTTCCTCAATGTATCCTCCTTTCCTGATTGGATTTTCATAGTCTGGCTTCCTTCCAGGTATTCCAGCAAACCGTGCCCTCTTTAAAGGACTGAATCCTCTTCTTGCCTCCTTCCCAAAGCCTGAATTCAGGAAGAGTAACATATTTCATGCCATCTTTTGGCCTATATCACAGAGCAGAAGATTTCAGAGGAATGTCAAATAAAATAAGCCTTCCAATCAAGGGAGACAAGCAGATGTTCATTTAAAAAAAAAAAAAAGCTTCATGAGCCAGGGGACATTAAATCCAACAAGATTTGATCTCCAGGCAACCCCAGCTTGTTCTCCTTGCAATTTTCTGCTAACACTTCAAATGACCCCCTGGGAAAAATGAAGCAGGCCTGGCTCTGTTTACCCCTCATGCCCTGTCTGTACAACTAAACAGATTTTTTTCTAACATTGGTTACAGCTGATCACAGCTTAACTGTAAGTACAAATTCTCCGGACAGCATTAAAATACAAGAAGCTTTAAATACAAGCAGCAGCTTGGAGCCATACATACATCAGCATTTGTGCAACAGCATTTCCTCTGCCTCCATCCCTGTAGAGCTACACTCCTGCAAGCAACAGCAAGAGTCCTTTGTGAGGAGAGAAGACATAAAATAATGCAACACAGCCCTGAAGTTTCCTGGCATAAGTATGGCTTAGCTCAAGGGACTGTAATTCCAGGGCAAGAGCAAAGATCTGCAATCAGAGAAGCAAGAGTCCGGGTTCACAAGAGTCCGTGCAGCCAACACAATGCTGTCCCATAGCTAATAAAGCCCTGTCTCAAGGGCTGAGCAGGCAATGGATTTGTGGGCACTTGAGTTATACGCTTAGCCCTAGCAGGTTTTCATAGCAGAATGCGATTTACTATGCATCAGTGAACCGGCAGGAGAGTTAACAAGTATGTTGTTCACTCATTTCCCATTGTTTAGTGCTTTCCTGGAAGTATTTTCTACTGGCTTTCTGTCAACAGTGATACACACAGTATCTGACGCTGTCACATGATTTCACTCCTGAAAAGTCATAGGCTTCCTGTCTCTGAGCATCTATTAGGCTCGCTGATAATCTATTGTTGCAGGAATGTGGTTTGCATTCGTTTCAGCTCAAAGACTGCTGGAAATATGCGAGTTATGAGAATTGAACAAGTCAAAAGATATTTCTAGATGCAACTCCACCTGTTCTGTTTAGAAATGCAGTGGTATACTTTAAAAAAGAAAAGAAAAAAAAACAGGCTCCCCTAAATACCAATAAGTCTCTCTCAGGTTTGCGTCCTGCTAAAAATGCCAAATAGGTTTAAGTATAAATACATACCAAATTACTGCACATAAGTCTTTGGCTGTTCTCATCTATGGAAACAAGATGTTCTTACCACAAGCACACTCAACTGCCTCAGCTGTTACAGGCTCCGGCGGCACAAAATAATGTCCTTTAACAACACCTAACTAGATGTTTGGGAGGGAAGGCAAACAGCGAGCGGGCTGCAGCACAGGGGATGATGCGGGATGTAAGGGAGAGATGCCATTTCTTCTCTTTTACTTCATTTCGGGATAAATTAGGCTAGCTGTGGGCGGGGACGGGGGAGATGAATGAAGCCCTGGGTTTACTAAAGCACGCAAGCCACGGCAGAAATTTCTTTCCAACAGTTGCTAAAATGGCTCCTTTGTTCCAAACGCCTTTGTCACTGAGCCGTCTCGCTGCGGTGTCCACCGGACCGGCACCGGGGCCACCTGCGCGCCCCCCGACCACCCCCTTTGGGCTCCTCGGGGGCGAGCAAAGCAGCACGGAGAGGGCAGGCACGGCGCGGGGGGGGGGCGACGAGCATCAGCCCTGGAGTTACTCGGGAGCCAGTGCAACTTCAGCCCGCGATAGCCAGCGGAAAAAACCCCGAACCCACCCGGCCAGGTGCCCCCGCCGGGGCAGCCGAAGCCCTCCAGGCGCTCCCAACCCAGGGGTCCCGCTTTCGGAGGGGCCGCGGGGAAAGGGGCAGAGGGAGCAGCCCCCGGTGCCGAGCCGTGCCGTGCCGAGCTAACTCACCGCTCCGCGCTGTTACAGCCCCATGGCGCAGCGCAGCCGCCGGCCCGGGCCCCGCTCCGCTCCTGCGGCGCCCGGCGAAGGTGAGGAGGAGGAGGAGGAGGAGGAAGAGGAGGAAGGCGGTGCCGCCTACCGGAGGGCGAGGAGCAGCGCCCAGCCGCAGCCTGCGGGAGGAGCGGGCCGGGCCCGCCCCGCGGGGAGGGAACGGGGGGCGAGGGGCTGGGGGGCTCCGTCCCTTCAAGGGCAGAGCCCCTTGCCCCCCGGGCACGCTGTGTAAATAGGGTTGCTTCTGAGGGGCATCTAAACAGCCTGGCCGGGAATTAATTAATTACCCGGACAGTCCGTCCCGAGGAAATACCTGCGTCTGTCTGTCTGTCACTGGGGGGTCACAGGCGTGCACCGGCGTTGCCTGAAGTAGCCCCAGCGGTGTTTCAAGTTGCCCCGTGCTGTAACTGCTGGCAGTGGGCGACCAGGCTGCCCGTCCCTCCTGCCACAGGCAGCTTTCCTTGAAGCCGTGAGCACGCTGTCAGGCCACGTTCGCATCCCTGCCTGGTCCAATAGTGTCTTAGTTTTCGGATGTCCTTTGAAATAGAGGTTAATTAGCATTTTCAAAGTGTTTTCCGTGCCTAACCTGAAAATAGCACTCTGTGTGCCTGTTAAAGGGACATAGTTTAATTTCTTCCAAGTATTTTTCCAGTCACTTCAATCCTGCTATCCCAATGCCTTGGGCTGGAATGGACCTCAAAGATCATCCAGCTCCAGCTAATTATCAACTGTTACAAGAGGTATGGTGAAAACACTACAGCCACTAAGTCCCCACTGAAGGGGAAACAGACCGCTTCTTAACCCTCCTCCGCTGGAGCTACGTTGTCTCTTCATGACACCGGCGTGTCCGATGCCCCTGGCTGGCAGCTGCAGAGCTGGTGGGAAGGCAGGGACAGGCCTCAGCAGCCTCCATTGAGCTGTGCTGTCCATTAGCAGCCAAGGCCCAGTGCCCAGAGGAACCCCACTGCGAGATGGGTATCAGGCTGCAGCCTTCCTGCCTCATCTCTCATGTGAGTCATGTCTTGCACATCCAAGGAAAGTTTCAAGCCTATTTCCATGTGCGAACGCAAACAGAAAACTAATTTATTTTCCTGTCTCCTGCATTACAGTGGTGTTCCTATTAACTATATCCCAATGAGTTGTTTTGCCACTACAGACCCTTGCTTTCAGTTTCTGAGCCTGTTGGGAGCTGTTCTAGCACTAGATAACAGAAGCTACCTTCAGGGGCTTCAGTAGCAGAGTTCAAAGATGCTTCCCAAAATAGGTTTGCAAACTGAGCTGTGAGCCACAATTTGCTCATAATTCTGCAAGATGCAGCATGAGCATCAGAAGCCATATCTTACCTTGCCCACAAGCATGAAGGCATTTAAAACATAAGGAAGGGACTGATGATTGGAGCTCCTTCCTCTTACAGAAGATTTAAGGGATTAAATCACTGGGCATGGAGTTTCCAGAGGGCCTCCTATCCATTCCCAGTACCTGGCTATATTGGAATTCATACAATGCCATTTAGGACTGGATGGGATTACTGAAAAGCCCCCATTACCTAGCTGTAGTGTGATGTACCCATTCACTCAGCATCTTAGGATGGAAGTTACTTGCACTTACACCTCTTATGTTAAAGATCACTGCTCTTATGGAAAGCTAAAGCTAAGCAACATTTTAAAGCTATCAGGGGCACAGATTGAAAAGCTCCTAGCTCTTTTGATTATAAATAGAGAACTTCCTACTACACCGTACTTTCCATCTAACAGCATAATTATATTTAATTTATGGCAAATAAAAGAAACTGTGCATTACAGCAGAAATACCTTCCTCTACTACTTCTAAATACAGCCTGTACGTTAGAAAAAAGGGATAGAGGACTCCACTAGTTGAGCAATGTCACACTTTCTCAGCAATAGCTCATGCAGCCTGCTGTATGCAATAAAACCAAAACAAAACAGCAAGGTCACCTGTGTGATTAATTTATTATTAGAAGGAAGGTGACAGAAGTGGCCAAAAAAAAAAAAAAAAAGAGATAACAACATAGCTCAGATATTGGTGAAAAATCAAAAACCTCAAGTCCCTCATTATTTTGGATGGAAGCTCTTGTTGTTGTACCATTCACTGATAAGGACAAGATTGATAAAGAGCACGCATGCCATGCCCTTGTGAAGAACCTGCTGTGTTTTGACACCACACAGTGCTTTTCCCAGAAGAAGTGCCACCCAAGCATTATTAAACGCACCATAAGGAGCTACTCTTCAGCTAATGCTTTCATAGTATTATTTCATTTTGACAAATAAGATTTTTCATGTTTTAGTAATACAGACAATGGCTAAATGCCTTAGCTGTGTTTATATTCTTTTACTTAAAACAGATTGAAGAAAGAATATATTTTACCTAATGCTAGAATAGTCATAAAAATAGTAAGGAAAGATAAGAAAGGAATAAAAACACCCCCTATTTACATAAAGGACTTTCTTACCTCAGTTTTAGAAGCCAAAAGTCCAGATTATCATTCTATTTAGATTTTGCTCAGGATGAAACATGCAACTCTCAACATAAATTAAGACCTTCTCAGGCTGCTTTTAATCCTCCTCAGCTGCCCCAGCCTGCAGGGGACCCTTTTGTCAGCTGGGCAGTGTCGGGTTGTGATGAACCACACCTTTGCCTTTAGTCCTGCTGCTAGCACTTTGCCTGGGACCTGTGGATCAGCTGAAAATTTGTATATTTTCTTTCTTAGTGCTTGATCTTCTGGCTCGACTGAGACGGATGTGATTTAAGTCTATAATATATTAGGCAATTGGTGACAGTGCTGTGCATTTAAAAGAAAATTGCTGTAATGGAAGCATACTGCTAAGTATAATGATACTCATGATATCAAAGGAACAATAGTGGATTAAGTACTGAAGGACCAACTGCTGTGTTTTTTTTTTACTTTTAGCTGATCAAACATTTTTGCTTGTAGGGAAAAGCTCTGTATTAAAAAAGCTATGGTACTCTCACCTACTGGAAGACAAGAAGGCTGATTTCATTTAAAATGACTATTTGCTCTCACTCTGTATGAAAACACATCACACCTCTTCTCGTTTGAAACCCTGTGCTTTGTATGAAACTGCTGAATGTGGGCTTTAGAGCCCCATAAGAAATGACCAGACACTGGTCTGTGGTGAACTGGAGGCTTTCCAAAGTCGCAAACAGATGACAAAGGAATGCTGTAATTAGCAAGTCTGATGCTAATGCTTTTGTCAAGATGTTGAGGGAAGAATCAAGCTCAGATTACCCAGGGTATAGGATGGCATCAAGCAAACACACAGCTGTGTCTTCTGGGAGGTGTCATATGGTCCAGGTGAACAGGATGCTCATGTCACAGTGCAGACAGGAGGACAACATTTGTCTGAGCACAGCTTATCACTGTTTTCTTCACACATACATTTGGGTGTAAGCTCCCTGCCAAATAAAAAGTACAGTAAGGGGGGCGGGGGGGAGGGGGGCAATCTGAAGTTTGTGAGGCTGCTAGTGGGAGCAGGAATCACGAGAGAGGTGCACAAGCTCGGTAGTGAAAGGTGCCAATAGTAATTTGTTTTCTGTACCAAGTATGCAGGACAGGTGCTCCCAGTACAGTTCATACTTCTACATCATCATAGCCAGAAACTTCTATATATATGCCTGAAGCTTTATGGTTTGCATTTAATAAATAAAAATAAATTTAAGAGGAAAAAGTAAGCAGGCCCCTTGGGGATCCATGCAAATCCAGAAGCAGAACTAAACATCTCCAGATTTGCTTATATGTAAGAATTATCACACTTTTGGAGCCTTTCATCTTAGGATACTCATGTGCTAGTTGGGTTAGCATCTCTGTTGTATGTCTGATACTGCATAACAGATCGACAAGCCTTTTGTTCTTATTCTACATAATTGTGGCATATCTTTGCTGGGATTTACTGGGTGAAGTCTGGGGTTTGTAGCGCATTCCTCCCCATTCCAAGCAGTGCCCAAGTAATGACCATGATCCCAAATTATGTGATGCAGTAAGGGATTCCCCTCTTTGGTCTGCATGGAAATTCAAGTAGGCGCTGAATCCATTCCTGGAACAGTGCCCTGTGCAAGTGACAGATGTATGGGGACTTTCCTGCAGATATTCACCCCCAAAATACATTCCTACAAGTGAGCTGCAGAACACTACAGAAACCTGTTGTAAAGAACCATCCTGCTGTGATGAAGAGAATGGTAGGATGACAAAATATGTTTCAGTCTTTATCATCTATAATTTTGTTTGCTTAAGAAATCTGGTTCACCAAATTAAGAATTATTTTCTTACTGTGTGTGAAATCATTGCAATATTTGAAATTTGTATCAACTTTCTGCTTTGAAATATTGACCAGCTGGCAGATCTTTGTGCCTAGCTCAGGACAAGCATCAAACACAGAAATGTCCTGAGATGGTGTACTGCATGGCTCTCGTGCATTGATTTTATTGCAACTACAGCAGTTTACACACAACCTTCACAATCATTTCTTAAACTTCTCTCCTAGATATGTTGTTTATTTGCAGTGCCACACTTTATTTCTCTCGTATTCCTTCACTGAAGATGCTGTAAAGTTTAACATGGGAGACAATAGCAAAAGCATGTAGATGATGGTAGCAAGAGAGATGAAGTGTGTCAGGTTTACTCATATAGCCTTTAGAGAGATGACAGCTAAGTGAGGCAGCCAGTATGCTCATTTAGCTTACCCGTCTCTTGAAGCAAAGAATTCTACCAGGAAAGGGCTTTGTCTTCGTATGAATTAAGAGCATTTAATGTCATTGTGTTTTAACTTAAATCAGTGTTTGATATTTTCATGTGGAAATAGTAAGAAAAAAGACAAGAATTTCAATTATTATATGCTACAAGTGCTTGCATTTTTATCCTAATAAAAGTGAACAATCTTGAATATGCTGATTAGCATCAGACTGTGTCCTAATCTTCTTCACTAAGATCTGTACCAACCACATTATGTGCGAAGAAGAAAGAACTGTATTTATAATAAAGAATTTCTTTGAAAACAAATTTTGATCAAGGGAAAAGAAGAGACATGAATGTTCTTTATCTATTCTTCTTTTCGTGTATCCTCTGCAGTTAATCAGATCCATACTCTGAATGCATATGCTACATTTCTTTCAAGGATTACAAGGTGTTACACAAGCAATGATTCATAAAGATTCACAACCCTTGGTGAGTTGGGTAAATATTTATTCAAATGTCATATAGACTGACAAACTGAGTCACAGAGAAGTGATGTTTGACAGAAAATCCACTAATTTTGGATGAATCAATTTTTTGGCCTATCCAGTTGAAACACCTGCGACTTCTGTTTTTTTCAGATGTGTTGAATATGTGTGCAGATCCAGAGAAGTCAATGAAAACTGGATTACAAGAGCAAGCAAGTGGGGTGACCCAAATAACTGTTAATGTTTCAAAAATTTAACTTAAATTCCTTTGCTTATGGTTGCACAGCGATTCTTCCAGATAAGGCCAATCTATTGCATGAGCAAGAGCTAATGAGACCTCCTGAGATGATGCCTGGAAGGGGCTGCAAGTATAGAGTCCCAGCCTGTTTAATTGCAGTATTTTCCTCAGTCCTATTGAAGAACCGAGGATCTGACTCATGGAAATGCAAAAGACCTGAGAAAACTTCATAATATTCAGTTATATGTAAACAACACTATATGTTTAAAAATTAGCTTTGCAGATTGTGTCTGGACTGCAAGCACTGTGTCCTTAAAAATGCACTGACTGATGAAATAGGCATATTCACTGCCTGATATTCTATGATTGTCTTTATCTTACATTTATACCCTGAAGGATAACTGTAAGAACGGTGGTTTCCAGATATGCAGGAAAGCAGACTGCCTACCTAGTATAGATATATATCAGGGAGGATCCCTGTGTAGAGTTGTTTTCTGAGCACATACTAAATCCTAATTGCTTGTGACAGAACTGGGTTTTGCCAGGTTAGTGTAAGATTTTGACTGTAGGGCTAGAAGAGAATAATATAATTCAACCAGTAATTCCAAAAAATAATGCTACCTGTCTCATTATAGGGAACAGGTGTAAAGAGCAAGAAGAGAATGTAAAGCGTGTGCAGGCTTTGAAGAAGAGACGATCATTTTCAGCCTTTGTGCTTTGAATCTAACATGACTTTCAAGGCTAAACTAAAAGATGTGTTGATGTGTTCAATATTGGAGGGAGATCAATATTTTGTATGTTTCTTTCAGTACTTCATATTATTCTTCGACACTTTCTGACGCCCTAGAAATTATACTGGAGTAGCACAAGATGATCTTCCCCAGACTTTGCCTGAATTGCAGAGAAAGAGTCTGCCAGGCAATGAAAGCAGCATTCCTTATTCAGCAGAGGCAACAGAGTACTCAGTTATTTTTTTTGGAGAAGTGGTTCTGAAAGTGATTTATGGATGTAATCATCTCCAAGCCTAAAGTAGATGGTCTATGGATGTGTCATGTAGTACTGCCATTGTACAGTATTTTCAAATAATAATAAAAAAAAAGATGATAAAGGTGTGTAGTGCCTGATGAGAAACTGGTAGTGGCTCATTGCTTCAGAGTGCATGAGGGCTGCTGTTCTAGAGCAGTGGGAATGCCAGTAGTATTCTTAGAGCAGAGGAGCCAAGGCTTTGGAAAGATTTAAAATTCTAAGTCTCCAAGATAGCTTATGTTCAGAGAAAACTAAGAAGATTACAACTGAGGACAAAATAATTGCTTACACAGTGTGATTTGCTTAGTATTGGTGCATGTGGGATTTTGGAGGCAGGGTACCATTCACTGGGAGGTTTTATGTGAGCAGAAAAAGCTGGCAAGAGACAGCATGCCAGGAGCTGCACTGGGAGCTTTTAGTTGATCTTCATGGACATTATGCTTTCCAGTAATTGTGCCTAGGGAATTTACATCTCTTAGAGTCTTCCTTAATCAAATGAGGAAACCCTCTGTCAACATTTGTGTTCACATGTCAGGAACATTGCAAGAGCTGGAGTTCTGTACTGGCAGTACTGACACTGAAAGGTCTTTAGACCTGTGGCACGCACATCAGAATTACAGTTGTTTCTGTCTTATGCCTGAAAGTTCAGAAGAATTTTCTGAGGTCTTTCCAGGAAAGGATCAAATATTTTGATCAAATACTTGCTGTTCATTGAAGCCTCCAGAATTGTGCTCCCTGTTCTAGTGATGTATTAATGGTGACCCAGCAATGCAGGCACACCTTTGTAGCGTATCATAAAATCACTCAGGTTGGAAAAGACCTTCAAGATCATCTAGTCCAACCTTTAATACAGTACTGACAAGTCCACTGCTAAACCATGCTACTAAGTTCTACATCTACATGTTTCTTGAAGACCTCCAGGGATGGTGACTCAGTATCTGGCTATGGAAGTTAAAATTTTCCTCCCTGACAAGTTTTATAACACATTTACACTACATTAATGCAATCTCAATGCATAGCAGAAGTGCTAGGTTTAGCTAACCTCTGCCCAATCCTAAACATTCACTGACCTTTGAGGTTCCCTGGCTGATGAGGTCTGTAGCTGTCCCAACACAGCACTGAGATCTGCCTGCTCAGAAACTCAGAAGTTGTATCATCGTGTCAAAGAAACTTGCTGCACAGTTGGATGGTACCTCACAATGATGGAATTGAACATGCCAATAATTTTCTGTTTATGACACAAAAGTGTTGCCAAATCATACAATGTTATTGTGAGATTTATGCTATTTAATGTATTTCTAAAAGTTCTGATACCAAATCTAAAGATTTCATGAAAAAATCAGCTTATATTAAAGGAAAGGAAAAAAAAAAGTATTCAAGCATAGTATTATTATTTAATGTTTTGAGTCTATTGAAAATAAAACATTTTTGTTTGCTAGTGTTTGAAAATAAAGATAAATCCTGCCTTCACTGTAATAACTGGCACAACCCCCATTGATTTTACCAGGGTCTAGATTTCTCCCTGTCTCTGTTCTTGGTCTTATGCAATCGCTAAAATATTCTGAAAGTTATTTGGGGATTGCTTTTCTTTGTTTAGAAAGAAATATGCAATCTAGCATTGAACAGCACAAATACAGAATCAAAATGACATGCAGCACAGAGCCAGCCTTGCTGTCTTCCTGAAAAATATAAGCCTTTGGCATTGCAGAGGTTTGTTACGGAGAATGTTACTATTGTAAGCAGCAGCAGTAGCACATTTTGAATTTAGGTCAACAGATATTTGTCAAAGTCCCTCACTATTACATGAATGCTATCCTAAAACAATCCATCTGTGTCTCATCACTTACTATGGTACTCCTTTACAGTACCATACAGTAACCACTCTTGGGTGATTTTGAGCTAAGAGGTTTCTTATTTCTGTAACAAAATGTTATTCTGAAACATATCCTATTTGTCATGATTCTTAAACTGCAGCTTCTCAAATCAAGAGATTTGATACAATAAATCCTGCTACCTTCCTGTGATATTCTTTTAATTGGCTTTGAAAGTGATGGAAATCCAGTGTGATCACATTAGGCTAAAGCATGGCTTGGCTTGCAGCAGTATCAAAGGGAGTGAGATTGTCTTTCCATGGATGGATGCATAACCTGTGTTTTGTTGTAGAAAACAATTGTTTCTGTTTACTTACTATCATATGAAGTGGATGGGGAATTAGAGAGAATAGGCAAATATGGCAAAGGTGAAACAGCTAACAGCATAGTGAATATGTAATTTGCTCCTGGAATAAGTCATCAGCATTTTATTCCTCACCTAAAAGTAAGTGGGAGCATGACATTCTGCTTCGGGAGATGCTTAAAAAAAATATATAAATAAATAAAAAAAAAGAGCCAAAGACAGGTCTTTCTAACAGATATATATATATACTTTTTCTTAAGAAAAATATGAAATTAATTTGTTAATTAATTCCAAACTAGAATATTTAGTGAATTTTAAAAGCAAAATATTATTCTAAAACTGGATTTTTTTAAAGAGAATTTGAGATTTCTCCCAAAGTGCTTTTAATCAGTGATTATATTAACATGAAATGCAAATGTGTTTGAATCCCTTCTTCTGTAAGCTATTTTGTGGGTTAGTCAGTGATGATATTGTTAACCATATGGAGATGTATTTTTACTTGTGGTCAATAAGCACACTGGTATCTGTGGGAGGAATCTGTGCCCATGTTAACTGGCGTTAGAAGGAACTGCACAGTGCTTCAGGGCTTAAATTGTAAAGGAAATGGTGGTTCTGATTTGACCAAAATAAGGTTGCACTAAGAAAAAACAAACAAGCAAAAAACCACAAAATAACTATGACAACAAAAAAACCCACATGGTCATTTTTTAACTGTATTACTTTTAATTGGTGAAATTTTCTTATGTGCAAATGTTGTTTATAGAAGTTATATTGATATATAACTTGATATGTTTACAATGGAAAAACTGAAAGATTATTCCAATATGCATCCTGAATTCTTGACTTCTGTTAATCATATGGGGATATTTCAAGAAAAAAAAGTTCACAATATGTCTCTTCTCCCCCAGAAAGCAATTCTGAAGAGAATAAAGCTGAATAATAAAAATAAACCCAAACAATGGCTGGAGAACATAGGATTAGGAAGCTGCCAGAATCTCTTGGTTTGTGCTCTGAAATGTAACATCCCACTAAGCCTATGTTCTATTTCTTACCTACCAGCAGTGAGTCTCAGTGGGATAAAACACACATAGACCGCCAAGTACAAGAACTGAGAGCCCACACAGTCAGGGCTTTGAATTGGAATGTGGGCACTTAACAGAAACAACCTTTGGGCAGGTATTTTCCACTTGTCAGTACAAATGGTAATGAAGTACAAACTGAATTCATTAAAATCATCCTTTCAGTAGTTTTCAGGTTGCATGGTTTCCAGGGCTGAGAGCCTCACAGAATATTCTCATAGAGACAGCAGCTGCTGGCACTGCGTGGTTGTTCTTTCCCCCATTCATTCTGGCTTATAAAAAGACCAGACAATGCTAATACTTAGTGTCTGCAAGGGTTAACAAGCTCCCCGCCATACTCTCATTAGGTAGACATCCATATCCATACTGTATGTGTGAGAAAACTTAAGCATAAGATTTTTGCTATCACAATATCTTGTGAGGGTACACATGGCCTGTGTGGGTCAAAGATGGAGAGTTATGTAGGACCACTGACTGTGGTGGAAGGAAAAAAGTGGGACTCCCTTTCTGACAAAATACTGTCTTCACAGGCTGCCAGATCTGCCCCATCAGCTTCATACCCTCAGTGTGCTTGTACCTCCTGCACATGGGATAGCTTTGTCTGCAGCACAGGTCATGTTATATACCCCAAGCAAAACAGAACTTTTTTTCCTGGGTAGGCACAGCCCTACTACCTAACTGCATGGAGAGACTCATACAGAGTGTGGATCTGGGACAAAGTCATGGAGCTGGCTTCTGACTGCAGGTCTACAAGGCTCATTGGCTGCCTTGCCTACCACCCACCTGGGAATCCCACATTTAATTGATCTTGAAAAAGGTTAAATACTCACAGAGGAGGTTGAGTGAGAGAAAATAAACCAGCCTGGTAGTTAAACAGAGAAAAAAAAAATGCGGTTTTTGGATAATAAGCTATGGTGAGAATAGCCTGCTAATAGAAGAAAGTAGGTAATGCTGAACTTCAGTGTTTTGGAGAAAAAAGGGGGAAAGAGGTTATATTGTGGTGGTGGTGCTGTAGCATGAGGCTAGATTAGTTTATGATGGCAGAGAAAAATGAAGGGAAGAGAAGACTTAGGCGTTTTCTGTCTGACTCAGGATGACTTTATAGCACACGGAGCCAGTGAGCTGTGAGATACTTCTTTCAGCAAGTGTAGCAGGTGGCTCAGCAGTGCAGATTTACTAAGCAGCCTTAGTGGGGTTACTCATGAGCAGAGAAGTGACATGGGAGAATGTACAAACATAGGCTTAGTCTTCATGTGGCCTTAGCTTTATTGGTATGTTTTTGCCTTCCTCTGCCTCTAGTGCAGGGCTTGCTAAAGGTCATTTGATCAGTGCTGGCTGCAATGCTGGCCTTTGTGGGCACTGATAGCGTTACAGGTGATATTTGGGTGATAGCTCTGTGCCAGGTTCTGGGGTCCCAGCTCTGGGTAGGGTATAGGGGATGGGTCTGCTCTGGTTTGTGTATGTAACACTGTGCTTTGTGAAACAACTGAGCCCAGCGCGGGGCCGAGTGCCGCTACCCCACTGGGGATGTGGGTTCAAATGTTGCTGTGCTTCTGCTGCCGGCTCAGAGAAAGAATTCATACACTGGAAGGAATTGATACACTGGAAGGACGATGACGATCCTGTGCACATCAGTGGGGAAAAAAAACCGTGAACTCGTGACAGAAGACAGAACGAGAGGGCCGCGGCCACTCCCCTCCCTCCGCACACCGCCCAGCCTCCCGGTCCCCTAGCACCGTGACACGACCGTAGTCCATACCAACTCTCGGGAAAACCCATTATAGAGCCCCGAGCACCGCCGGATTTTTTTTTTTTTTCTTTTCATCCTGCAACCTCCCAGCAGGGTTTTCGCCCGAGAACACACTCCCTCAGGCTTGGCCGGCCGGCAGGGACCCGTCCCGCTGGGCGGGCCCAGGGCGGGGCGCCGCCATGTCGGCGGGCGGAGCGGCGGGGCTGCCTGCCCCAAGATGGCGGCCGCCAGCCAGGTACCGTGCGGCGCCGGCTGGGGGAGAGGGTGGCAGCTCCCCAACGGAGAGGGGGGCGGAAAAGCGTGCGCAGATTCTGGTTGTTATTACTTTTACTATTTTAAAAATATCTGCTATTTTACTATATTTCACGCGTGCCCAGAGCCCGTAAATTTGAGGGAGATGGGTGGGAGGTTTAGGTGCTGGCTTTCAGTGGCGAAAACGCGGTAGGGATACCGGCAAGAATACGCTGGCGCTTTCGGGTGTTTTCGGGCCATGCTGGAACATACAGATTTCGCCATCAAAGTTCGTGAATGTCACTTCTTCCACGAGTTTTGGTGTGTGTGTGCGCAGTGTCTGCCTACGTGTGTTTCCGGGGAACAAAACCGACCCCAACCCGGACGAGAAGCTGTCGAACTGCATAAGCGGGCGCAGCGCTCCCCCCGCTGGCAGCAGCCGCTCAGCTCCGCAGACACCGGCATCCCCCGGTGAACTTTTAAATTAACCCCTGTTGTAGCGTCAAGCCGGTCACTGATGCTGTAACCTGAGCTAGAACTGCAGGGGAGGTTGTCTCCGTGTATTTTCAGGAGCTTCGCTTTTAATCTTCGTGAAACGAGGTGATGGAATTACGAAGTACTCCTCCACTGCTCCGTGCTTTTTTTTTTCCTACCCCTATAGTCATGTTGGGCTTTGTAAAGTGGGTGTGAGATGCCACCAAATACAGGTGTACGCTTGCACACGCTTACATACAAGTGAGTGTGGTTCCTTAACTCAGAAATTATGGCAGACTGTGGGGTTTTGAGGCTGCAGAACTGGCTTCAGGTAACAGCACCACTGACAAGGCAGAGAATGCAGGGCCAGTTTAGACACAGATGGAGAGAGGGTTGTGCTGTCCCAGCAAAGGCAGGTGGTGCTGTCTGAGATGTCTCCAGGGGTTGGAGAGGTCTGGGTGCTGTTGACAAGCGTTACACAACATCTGGGGAAGTCTGCAGCCTTTTGAGCAGCAGCTGCAAAGCCAGGCAGAATGGGTTGTGGCATCCCCATCAGCTCTAACTACCTTGGTTACGCTTCTGAGTTGTACCCTGTTTGGCCCTTGTGTTGCTTGGTTCAGAGGTAGTGAAAGGATACAAAGTAGTTTTTCAGGTATGGTTTCTGTGTAGTTTGCCAAGTATTGGGCCATGACTTAGCCTTTGCCTGGAGGTTGTGGGAATTTTTGAGAACCTTTTCTCTGAGGCCTGACTAAACTCAGAGCTGCTTTTCCCTGGGATTGGATGGAGTCACGCAGTGTGTGGAAGCACAGATACTTTGTAAGAGGCCTGATCTGTTCAATTCCACCTCTTTTTTTTTCATCTGGGTCACTTTTGTAGAGGCTTCCCAATAGCAATCTGTCTGGTCTGGGCAGTGTAGCTACATGCTTTTCCTTCTGAACCAGATTTGCGTGGTTCCACAAAGTAATCCATCCTATGTTGTTACTATTTCTGTAACCCCATCCTACCAAATCAAAGATGTCTCTCTCTTATACTTTCTTTTGAAGCAATATGGAACTGCTTATCCCCACTACTGAGAAGATGAAAATCTGCACGCGGGCAGTCCATGAAATTACTGGCTTCCTTTCATCCAGGTGTGGCAAGGAAGGCTAGCAGGCCAAGCCATTTGGACCACATTTGTTGATTGGACATCTTGTTCATGGATGAGCTTGTTGAACAAGCCTGCAAATTGGATGAATCCTGGTAAGGGTGTTTGCTAACAAATTCAAAATGAAAAGTAATCTTACAGAAGGATTGGTTCTATAGCCAATTGAGATTTTCAGCCTCTACTCTTTATGTTTCTGAAGTCATAGGAAATAATGATTTCAGTAGTCTCCTTTTTCATAAACTGTTCCCTGTTACAGTTTATCACTAGGAAGATTTTTGTACGTTATTGTACGTAGCATGTTAGCATGATTATTGTTGAATTAGCTCTG
Organism: Oxyura jamaicensis; assembly: GCF_011077185.1. Classification (NCBI taxonomy): domain Eukaryota; kingdom Metazoa; phylum Chordata; class Aves; order Anseriformes; family Anatidae; genus Oxyura; species Oxyura jamaicensis. Next base: position 188,212,373 of record NC_048893.1, read on the forward strand.
AATAAGAAACTCAAGGAACTGGCAAAAGTTTCATGGTGGTAGGATGGATCATGGTGCTTAGTAATTGGTTAGTTTTTTTGTCACGCTCAGGAGTACATTTTAGTTTTATGTGGTCAGGATCTCTGTAAAAAATCAATAATTCTATTTAGCCAGAAAGTCAGGGTTCAGACTGTTATGGCCATGCATGTACCATCTCAGAGCTGATAGTGGGAATCTGACACAGTATCAGGATAGAATTGTTAGAGCCTGCTATGCCAGTAACTTGCTTGCTTTGCCAGAATTTGTTTTAAATTTCTTTGCCTATTGTTTGAATTAATTTGAGACTGTAAAAAATGCTGTAAAATTGGGTTTGGGAGTGGAAGAGTAAGGGTAGGAGAAAGAACCAACAAATGGTGAGGAGAGGCAAAAGACTGAATCTTCAGCAGAGTTTATTCTGCTCCTTTTTGGAATCTGTTATTACCTGCCTCTGCTGTCATCATTCTCATTCCCTTTAAAGAATATTTCTTTCAGTACAGCCAGTAGTTGTGCATTTTGATGACGGTAATGCTGCAGCAGTCACAAGGCATATATACTTATGGATCCTATGTGTCTTTTTAATATTTTTGTAACAATTTTACTAGCATATTTGCATTTGTTTGAAAGAAAATATTTGCTAAGACATTCAAAACAAAGTTGCATCAACTACTATTGTGAAACTTTTTTGACCTTTACCATTTTCCTGTAGTACACTGTCACATTATCATGATTGTGTCTGCAATTTAGATATCATGAATGAGCTATGAAGTCTCGCAAGCCAGAAGATATGCAAATGGATGATAGACTGTGAAAGCAGCTGACATTTAAATAAGTAAATATACTTGTGGTTGACATAACTTTTTTCTTCAAACAAGCAAAGACCAAGAAACCCCACAACATTTTTTTGAGGTGATGTGAAGATGAGGTAGAAAGATTGTTATCAGTTCAGTTTTTATTAACAGTAATAAAAAACATGGGAAAGGATAGACAGCTGCAGTTTCATTGTCCAACTCTATATTGTTATGAGGAGTTTGGGGAAAGAAGAAAATAAATTCCTAAAACATGGCTAAGAGATCATGCTATAGGGAGAGAAAAAAAAAGAAAGGCAAAGTCTAGCCACATAAATGTCTACAGCTTTGTCATAGTCTTACGGGGGTCTCGACTGTTCCTTTGGCTTTGAAGGAAGTGTGAAGAGAGAAAGAAAAAGAAGCTAGGCTCAGAGGGGTGTAGGAAGCTGCTATGTGGTCTAAATGATAGGAGTGGCAAAAGATGCAACAAAACCTGGAGAAGGTCAGTGAAGTGAGGTGGGGTCTAGGCTGTTCTCCCAAGCACCAAGTGATAATATGAGGGGAAATGACCTCAAGTTGTGCCAGGGGAGTTTTAGGTTGGGTATTAGGGGAAATTTCTTTACTGAAAGGGTTGTGTGACATTGGAACAGGCTGCCCAGGGAAGTGAATGAGTCAACATCCCTGGAGGTCTTCAAGGAACATGTAGATGTAGAACTTAGGAGCATGGTTTAGTGGTGGACTTCTTAATAAAAGAGTTAAATAGCAAAACTTATAAAATGGGGAAAATTGCCCTATTGACTGAAGAATGATAGAGTTTGCAGACTTGGTTTGTTAGCCCCTAGTAGTTAATAAAGTCTGGTATTATCTTTTGGTAAAGATGTTAAACAGCACTGGTCCCAGGACAGGCCCCATTAATGTCCTAAAACTACAAGATGGGGAGGTTTGCTGTATCTCTCTACAGCAGACAGTATTTCATTTTTTAGGCAAGACACTTACTATATGTTGCTACTTTTGCTTCCCAGATCACCAAAATGGAATTTGACAGAACTGGTGAAGATAATTTGAAAGTCCACAAAATGAAGAAGAAGATAATGAGGAAGCAGGTCAGAGCTCAGCATACGTTGATGAGACATGAGGGCATTGAGTGTGTCTCCCATGCCACACAGGTGATTGACAGTTCTGATATTTATGGTATTATAAAATGCTGTTTATGTGTTCCGTCTGCACATATACTTTGTCTAAAATGCAGTTCTCCTCTAAGAAGCACTTCCTGAGATTAAAGGTTCTCTCTCCCTCTTGAGTTCAAAGCAGAAGTGTACTTCATCAGTTTAATGTCTGCAGAGAGGCTTTGAAAGTCATTAGATAAGTTTTTTTTGTATCTGAAACAGTAGCTCCTTGACTTGGGGAGGAGAAGACGGCATGAGAAATGTTACCTTTTGAAGGAGATGTGCTTTTCTCCTCTTTTCCATATGATTTCTTTTCTTCTTCTCCGGCTTTTAGCTTTTGTATCTTTTTCTGCTATACTTCTCCATCAAGTATAATTTGTCTTATCTGTTAAATCCCTTGTAAAAAACCAAACAAATGAATAAAAAAGCCACATCTGTCTCAGAAATCTTGTCCACATTGTTTTCTTCACCTAAATTGATTTAGGATGTGGCACTGTGACAGTTGAACTGCTTGACTGACATGCAGCTGTTAAAAAGAGAACTTTCTCTTCCCGTGCACAAAAGGGGACTAGACAGGGGGCAGTTCTGCTTCTTTCTTACGACAGTCAATGAACTTTACCGTATGATGCTTTATTTCCTAACCTACAAGCAAACTACCCATCTGTTTGATCTGTTACTTTTCTGCTACAGTAGAGAGTTTCAAGAGATCAGAAGTGGAACTGGCAAATACTGGTGTAGCAAAAGAAAAGTGGTGGGAACTTTCAGGCAGAAAGAAAAAATTAAAGAGGGTCTTACTTCCCTCTGCCAGTTGGGGGAAGTTGCTAACTTGGCTTGGAACATACTGTAGAGCTAAACCACTTACTCCAGCTTTGTTCACCTTGGTCCTAAAACTTCTTCCCATTCAGATACAGAAATGTATGTATATATATTTATATATATGCATATAATATGTACATACATATAGAAAATGCCCATTGAGTTTGTTTAGTTAATGACTTTGGGCTCCACCTGCCACAACAGTCTTTCAGGGCAGAAGAAATGGTGTGTGCTGTTGTATTGTTGCATGCTGAAGCCAATTCTGATTCCATCACCACTGTGCTTGTCGAGTTCTATCAAAATTCATTTGTCATTATCTGGGTGAGTCTTACTGTGTTACCATTAGTAGTATGACATATAGCAATCATAGTAGTGATGACATACAGTATTATATAGTAATTAACATCGTGCAGTTCAAATCATGGGCTATTCACACCGAACGTTAAAATCCCCATGAGGTACGCATTGGATTTCCCCAGTCTTCAATATTACCCACCAAGTGCACAGAGATCCTTGAGCAAAAGTAATCCCACGGATGGGTTTGCCTTTGCCTGAGGCAGGAATAGCCCAGACTGTCTTCCATAGCATGTTTTTTGCATGCACTACAGGGACTTTATCCTCTTGTACGCTACGTAACAGGTTTGGTTGGGCAGGTCTGTCTTGGTTGGCAGATCCCCTAGTATCGACTAACCAGGTGGCCTTTGTCAAATGTATGTCCCAGCACCCATTGCCTTCAGTGTAGTCTTTAACAGTGCATTATATCACTCGATTTTCCCAGAGGCTGGTACATGGGAGGGGATATGATATACGCACTCAATACCATGCTCTTTGGCCCAGGTATCTATGAGGTTGTTTCAGAAATAAGTCTCATTGTCTGATTCAGTTCTACCTCGGGTGCCACCATCCATGAGTCAGTGTAGAGGTGGAGCACTGGCTGCTTTTCCTGTTCAGCAGTATTTAAAGCCAGCTGGATGGCCTTCATTGCTGCAGATTGCTCGAGTCACCTTCTCCTTCAGCAGTTTCTGCAACTTGCCTTGTAGGAATCTGTACAGGAGCCTTCCACCCCCACAGTATGACAGGACTTATCAGTGAACAATGCATATTGCTTCTTATTTTCTGGTAGCTCATGATGCAGTGGGACTTCTTCAGCATGTGTCATCTCCTCCTCTGGTGATATTCCAAAATCTCTGTCTTCTGGCCAGTCTATGATCATTTCCCAGATTCCTGGGTGACTGGGGTTTCCTATTCAACTCCACGTAGCATCAGCTGCGTGATGTGTAGAGGGCACCCTTCCTTTGAACATCCAGCTGACCCCAACTGGCCAAAGGGGTGTCCCATGCCATATGATACCATGTTGAGCAATTAATATGGGGTGGCTGGCAGGGCTTGGGGGCGGCTGCTACTTGAGGCTGGGCATTGGTCAGCAGGTGGTGAGGAATTGCATTGTATATCTCTTGCTTTGTACATGTTATTACTATTACCATTATTTCTTTCATTTTTTCTGGCAGATTAAACGGTCTTTATCTCAGCCCACAAGCATTTACTTTTTTTTCCCCTCCAATTCTCTTCCCCATCCCACTGGTGGGGCGTGTGTGAGTGAAAGGCTGTGTGGTGCTGAGCTGCCTGCTGGGTTAAACCACAACAAACTTGTGCAGAGAGTACAGAAAATGCTTTCAGGCTTTGTGTAATAAGAGTGATTTTACTGAAATTGCTGTCATGAGAACGTGAACAGTCTCTGCACATGCTGCTGTGGCGTAGTGAAGGTCTTTATAGGTGACCTGCCTACAGCCAGTGAGAGCACTGGTTTGAGTCTCCTCATTTCCTCTGCACACATGGGCCTCCCCCTTAGTAACATTCCAGAAAACAATAATTAGTGATATGGTCACCTTTGAAAAATGTGATCCGTACGGACAGCCTGATGCATTGCTAATGGCAAGTTTAACAGAGCCACTACAAAAAGCATAATCACAGCAGTATCTCAGGCGTGCTCACTGATTTAAAAAATATTTTATTTTTTGTTAATAATCTTTCTGTTCAGTTTTAACATAATTTTATGTCTTTTAGGGAAGTGCAACACTACAATTTGAAACTATTGAATGCTTTGCCAGCTGCTTTCAGAAAAGGTCATAGAGCGTTTATAGCATTTAAGGAAAAGATTGTGTGAAAGCTTTCTGGAAAGGCATTGCATGGAGTCAATCTGAGTAAATTGTTGCTAGTTGTTTGGAGTTACAGGGCTCAGTCAGAACTTCAAGACTGCATCCTCATTTGGCCTTAGAAAAGGATTTAAACTTCCATGATTAGATTGAACATTGTGTTATAGCAAATAGCTTTCTACATGTCAAAAAAAAGTTTTTTAAAGGATTTTGGATTTGCAAAGGATATCTTTTTTTTTTTAAAATATATAATAGTCATTTCTAAAGTTCTGTTTTGTTGTGTTTCTTCTAATGTGTATTGAACCAGTAACAGTATTACAAACTGCGTACTCATTGATAACTTTGTACATGAATCACAATGAAGACCTAGAGTAAAGCAGTTAATTGTTTTCAAAGCACATATAGGATAAGCAGTTGATCTGAGATAGCCAACACGGCTTCACCAAAGGCAAATCCTGCCTGACCAGTCTGGTGGTCTTCTATGATGACAAAGGAAGACCGACCGATGTCATCTACCTGGACTTCTGTAAGGCCTTTGACATGGTCCTACATGACATCCTGATCTCCAAATTTGAGACTGATGGATTTGATGGGCAGACCATTCAGTGGATAAGGAGTTGGCTTGAAGGTCACACCTAGAGAGTGGTGGTCAATGGCTCTATGTCCAAGTGGAGGCTGGTGGTGAGTGGTGTCCTCAGGGGTCTATGCTGAGAGCAGTACTGATTAATATCTTTGTTAATGATGTAGACAGTAGGATCGAGTGCACCCTCAGCAAGTTTGCAGATGACACCAAGCTGAGTGGTGCAGTTGAAGTAAAGGATGCCATCTGAAGGGACCTGGATAAACTTGAGAAGTGGGCCCATGTGAACCTAATGACACTCCCAAGTGCAAGATGCTTCACTTGGGCCGGGGCAATCCCAGACAGGAGCACAGACTGGGAACTCATTGGGAGCAGCCCTGCAGAGAAGGACTTGGGGGTTCTGGTGGATGAAAAGCTCCACATGAGCCAGCAGTGTGTGCCTGCAGCCCAGAAGGCCAGCTGCATCCTGGGCTGCATCAACAGAGGGGTGGGCAGCAGGTGGAGGGAGGTAACTGTCTCCCTCTGCTCTGCCCTTGTGAGGCCCCACCTGGAGGGCTGTGTCAAGGTCTGAGCCCCCAGCACGAGAAGGATGTGGGGCTGTTAGAACAAGTCCAGAGGAGGTCCATGAAGATGATCAGAGGGCTGGAGCACCTCTCCTATGAAGAAAAGCTGAGAAAGGGGGGGTTAGAACTAGGTGATTTTTAAGGTCCCTTCCAACCCAAAACATTCTATGATTGTTCTCAAAGTAATCTGCTTTAATAAGGATGGGGCATAAATCCCTTTTGTTTATTAAAAATAATAAAAAGGGTGAATTCTCAGATAAGAGTGTTGGAGCAGAACTAAATGGTCTGTTTACAGAGGCCACTTTTTTTTTTTTGGTGAACCTGGTGTATGGTGTGACTGGGAATATCAATCACTCTGTGCTTAGAAAGACTCCTTGGCAAAGAAAACTTTCATAACAGCAACAACAACGAAAAAGAATCACAGTCTTTGAAGTTTGTTTGTTTGTTTATTTGTTTTTGTTAGCAGTAACTGGGCTCTAGAAAAAAAATATTTTAGAAAACTCCAAAATGATGTCTGTGGGTGTCACTTTTTGTGTACAGAACACTTCCTGCATATGCCAATTTGAAGCTTAAGTGGTCTTATAATAGCATTTGCAAGCATTTCTACCAGAATTTGTGTTGGACAAAGGTTGCTTTAGGTTCATATACCTAGCTAATTGAAATATAACTATTCTGTGTGGAATATATTAAAAAGTAATTATGGCATTGCTTCATTTTTCTTGAGAGTTGATTTCTTGGTAGAGTGTTAGTTCAATCAGCAGTAATCAGTAATTCTAAATTTTCTTTTTTCTCTTCACATAGAACCTAGTTATTGCTAACGCTGGCCTAGGTAATGGGATGAGTAGACAACAACTCCTCAAGACAGTAGAAGAATACGGATTGGTGGAAGCACTTTTAATGCCACCGAATAAACCATATTCATTTGTGAAATATGGGTCAATGGAAGAAGCCAAGAAAGCCTTTGATGCCCTCAATGGAAAAGAATTAATGCTGGGAGACTCTGGCCAAAACGTTGTTCTGTATAGTAATTTTGTGGAAAAAGGTATCATTTTTATGCTTACCTATAAGCTTCTTGCATACTTCTCTTTGCTTTTACTTCTTAGACAGTAAATATAGCTAAAAGCAGTATATAAGCAGAGAAAGAATGAAAGCCAGAATCTAAGATTCAGCACATAAAATAACCTTTTGTCTTTGTGTTCCATGATAGGATACTCAAATTTGAACTATTTTACTTGGAGGCACAAGGTGGCCACTTAAGTAGTTTCAAGACCATTCAATGCTGCATTTGAAGGTTTTGTGATTAAGGAGATAAATTGGGAACCAGTGGATCTCTGAATACTTCATTGGACTTCTTGTGTGGTGACGGTCTTGTGATCTCTATCTTAGCTCCAAGACTGAAAATAGGCAGAATAAAATTTCTGCTTTTTTTCATTTTTCTCAAACTTTTTTTTTTTTTTTTTTTCTATGGTTGACCATTAGCTATTTCATACAAGAATGGTTGTTTCTCTGTCTATAAGTTTTTCTAGTGTCTAGTGAACAGACTTCTGGGTCATGGTTTGTACATTCTGCCAGTGAAAAGCTTTTAAAATAAGGACATCAAATTGAAAGCCTGTATACCACAGGCATTTTCTGTTTTCTAGGTTTTGTACTGTATTGTATTTTTGTCTGTATTTAGCTACAAATTGCTTCCCTAGACACCAAATATCAAAAAATAATAGAAAATAAGAAATCATGTTTTTTCCTGTTAGTGGTAGGTGGAATGTTAGAATTACAGTGGCACTCTGCTTTTCAGCTATAAGCAGAGGTAAATCAGAATTGTAGAAAACTAAAATGCTGGTATAATCCTGAAATGATTGGATTTTTTTTAAAATCATCTTTTTTTTAATCATTATTTTGACAGGAAAATCACAGGTGGTTTTGCGTTTGGGTAGTGTGGAGTCTTACCAGTCTTACGCAGTAAAATCTAAAAAGTGCTTTTTGTGATGCAAAACTTGGGCCTTACCCTGTTTTCTTGTGTCAAAAATGAATTACTCATTCACCAAATTAGATACTCCATTGTATCAGTAAAGCAAATATTCCTACAGCTATAATATATTCCCATAAATAACAAATAATCCTATGGGGAACACCTGGTTTTATTTTCCCTACAGAGTGACAATATTCTCTTTTTCCATACACCCTAGTTTTCTTGAAGAATGCTGTTCCTACAAACTTGCCTCCAGGCCTCGTAGTCATTGAAAAGGTAGTTTCTCCAGAGGAAGAAAGGAGGATGTTGGAAAGTATTGACTGGATAGGAGATGAAGATGCTCAAAATGGTGGGTAAAACTGAAGAAATTCATGCCTCCCATGAATTTATGCTGTTATTTCCTACAGTTTCAGTTTACAAGAAAGCCTGTATGTTGATAAATGTATTGTTTGAAATCATTGTGTATTTGCTCTTGGTATTTTAGAAATTGGGTGTTATATTACAAGTGATAAACTACTGGGGCAAAGTGGTCTGAATTGATATCCCAATACAGATTTACTTGAATAAGATTGCCACATCCAAAACCACCTACAATCTTATCTAAAAAAACTTATGTCCTACTTAAAAAACTCTTACCTTCTTTTAAATCAGAAATAAGTTAGTGAAACACACATTCTGGATGCTTCTGTGCTTTCATACGAGTTGTGTGGAATCAAATCTCTTAATAAATGAATCGGTCTTGGAATTCACTTCAAGAGTTTGGTGGTTTTTTTCCTTGGAGCAACACAAATGGTTATATTGACCTTAGTTAACGTACAACTTGTTGACTGGTGAAAGTGAAGGATCTTGCTGTATCCCCAGGTTATCAATCAAGTGCTAGGCCAGAGGTCAAAGCAAGAATAAAGATGCATTAAACAGGAGTCAAGAATGTTGGTGCTCTTCTACTTCCTGCATGTACAAAAGCAGGGTCAAATTGACTTTAAACAACAGTGAATGCCTGATACAGTTACAAAAGGTAACGAGGCAGAAGAATTGTGTGCCATGAATAAAGAAGGTCACATAGATTGTTTTAGCTCTTAATTAAAGAATGTTTAGGTTTAATGGAGGTCAAATGGAATAGGGAAGCGTAGCAATTTGCCTCTACTATTTTATGTAGTCTAATCTTACTTTAAACTTGTGTCTTTTTACAGCCCAGAAGACTTTAAAGCATAGAAAAGTAAAACATTTTGGGTATGAGTTTCGCTATGATAACAACAATGTTGATAAAGACAAACCTTTACCTGGAGGTGAGAACTTTGCTATAAAATAGTAATTTGCACAGATATTTGAACCATTATATAAAGTCTTTAATCCTCACTAAGGTATAGATTTGAGATTGTAATAAAAGGAGAACCTTCACTGTATCTTAAGCACACACTGAACGGCGCTTTTGTGAATGGGATCTATTTCAGACTGTTGTAAGTATTTGAAGCTTGTTTTCCAGACACTTGTGGCCAGGAGTTGCTGCCATTTGTTGAGGTCAAATCAAATAAGGCTTTTGAGATTGTAATTGTCTTTTTAATTTTCTTTTGTTCCATGAAATGATTTTGTGTTTAAAATTGCATATTAATTTGGGGTTGCAGTGTGTATTGCAACATATATTTATCTTGACGAGCTTGAAGTTTGCTGGATGCACACCAATCTTGAAAAGGTTTGACTAACTCTTATTTGGAGATGAGAGCTGTGAAATCAGAACAAATTAAGTGATTCATCTTATAGTCTTAGATTTAAAAATAGTAAAATAGGGGGGTGTTTAAACTCGTATGAAACCTGAAGGTGTTTAAGGTCATGCATGGGTACTGTGGTGGGTGTAGCTTTCAAGGGGTGGATTCTGGTTACTTTGTGGTTCTAGCAGTGAAACTGTCTTACAGCTAGTGTTCTTTATGTGTGAGAAGAGCATCAATGGAAATACTTAATTGGGGGAAAACAAAACATAAAAATCAATAGGTTTGTGAAAGGGCTGCTATTAACATGTTTATGGGTGTTATATCCAACAGAATATAAATTATGTCCTCTGTTAAAATAGCACACTAAAGATTCATTGAAGGACTCTTGTTCCTGTTTCAAAACCATATTGACTTCAGCACTTACTTGGTGATACTTAATTCAATAGCAGCTTTTTAGGGGGTAATTTTTTTCTTTTAGTGAGCTTTCTGCACAACTTCTAACTTTCTGCATAATAATTATGGTTCTTGTCTGCAGCTTCCTTATTGCAGTGTTTGGCGGAAATTTTGCCCCTGATTTGATATGCTTTTATTTACATGCAGGGATAAAAGAGTTTGCATGTGTTAGGAGTGGGCCTGGTTGGCCTCTAAATGTGACCTTGGAGGAATGGCCTTTCTAAACGTGAGGTGTTACATGTACATCGTCCTTGCAGATCTGACCAACAATTCTGATGTGTGTGTTAGAGCAAATGCATAGGGATTATTATTAAAGATAGCCTTACATATCTATGAAGCTGTCTGTATCTGTGTATTTTGCCTAGTTATTATACTTAATGTAAATGGAAAGGATAAAAGTATAAAAAACCGCCCTGCTTAAAGTTTTGTTTCTATAAATAGGTCTTCCTGAAATTTGTAGCTTGTTCTTGGAGAAGTGCTTGAAGCAGGGATATATCAAACATAAACCTGATCAACTGACTGTAAATCAGTATGAACCTGGACAAGGTAAATATTTTTATCTTTCAAAAATTTTGATCTTTACCTCAACTGAAATTCAGAAGAGAATAGCATCTAATGGGACAGGATGTAAGAATTTGCTTAATGTATTTACTCTTTGACCTGAGATCTTTTATATCAAATCTAATGTCTTCATACTGGTTTCTGAACCCAGGAACTTGTGTTCACAAGTACAGTTTTTGATAACACTGTTACAGAAGTTGATGGTGTTCCAGAATGCAAGACCATAACATGGAAACTCAACAAAAAAGGATACAGGAACAAGTAGTCCTATTTGTTTTTTGCACTTGTGTGCTTTTTCATTGCTTCCCCAAACTCTCCTTGCTTCCTGTGATGTGCATCGTCTCCAGAAAACAGCTCTTGCTGCTACTACATGGTATAATGTTAGTATATGTGATATATAGGCTCTTAAGTATGCTGCAAGAAGTGTTCTCTTATCTGGGGAATAAGAAATTTCTCAATTTCTATAATCTTTCCCAGACTGGAGAGAAATTTGCTTCTCATCACACCTCTAGGGAATAAATCATGTGCTGTGCTTTTTGCTAAGGTCAGTCATCAAGGCTAACTATCTGGCTTCCTCTAGAGTGGATATCTAATTTGTCCTTAGGAAAGAAGGACAACAGCTTTTCTTTCAGCATCAGTGTCTGACAGCTAATTTAGTGTGTGCCAAACAGGAGTCTGAAAAGCTGATCAGGTTTGTTTATGTATCTGCCGATCTGTTAAATTGCTACAGTCATGTACTCCTGGCAGGGACCTCAGGAGATTAGCTGGAATTGTAGATTTCTATCAAGAACAGAAGCAGTTTTTTAAAAACAAAACAAGATAAAGCAATACCCTTTCTGAAGTGCAAACTGTTAGAATATAAATGAACATAGAGTGCAGACAGATTAATGCCTTTAGTATCTGTGTTATGAGCCAGATTCTGTCGCTGGACACTAAACTTGAGATTTTAAAAAGTGAGCGATGACTAAGCTGTATCTAAACTGTAGGGGCCATGTTGAAGACACATTAAATGAATTCCTTTATGAAAACACTTTTTTTCATTCATGATCCTAATAATTAAAGTTTTGGATTTATACTTGAAAGTAACCACCCACATTTGAATGCTTAGGTGACTGTCTCTTACTATGTGCTGCACAGGTGGAATGTAAACAGCCAGAAGGTCAGTGTGGTCTTGGTTGAATTGTTCGGGTGATGCTGAGCTGTCCTCTTGTTGTACAGTGAATTATGCTGCTTTCAGTGTGCGTCTGAAGGAAGTTTCAGTGCTTCATACTGAATAAAAATTATGAGCAAACACAAGCAGATATGTGTCCTTGCTTTTCGGGTCTGACTGATTTTCTATTAGACTAAATGTTGGCCTCATAAAACATGAGTATTGCTTTTACTGAACTGAATGAAATTCAGATTATTTATATCTGGAGGTAAAATTTGGTGTATAATTATGTTTTGTAGAGCTGACTGACAGTATTAGGAAAAAATGTTTTCAACTAAGAAATTTGATTGTGTTAAAATATGTGGCACAAGTTTCAGGGAATGGCAGTTTCTTTCATAAAAAGAATGAAAGAAAGGAATTGCTGTCCTTTTGGAAATTCTCAAATACATGTGGTTACTCATACACACCCAAAAGAATTACTACCCAGGGGTTAGCCCAGCAATGGTGTGTAGATTTCTCTTGAGAACTGCAAAGCAGAGGGGCAGGGTTTGACCCTGACAGTATCTGTTTGTAGTAGTAGGTCCTAATTCTGAAGCTGAAACCCTTTGCACCTTCATTTTCTTAGCAACACAAGGGGTATTTGAGATGATTCCTTCCTGGGGAAGAGCCTGAGGGAGAAATACATGATTGTGGATGAGCTAAGGCCCAAAGACACCCAGCACAGTGTAACTGTTAGTTTTAAGCTAAGAAGAGAGCATAATGATTTCAGGTGCTTGCTGCAGCGAGGTGACCAGTAGGAGTCTTCAGTGGGTGAGTGAGGCCTTTGGGTGCTCTGAATTGTCTTCTAGATATTTCTACTGATTATAGAGAACACTTAGGTTAACTGTGTCATTATTATCTAATCTGGGGGCTTTATTATCTAATCCATTGGGCTGATCCTGTCCTGAATTGTTTTGGAAGACTCCTTTATAAATTTTGTTTGTTCAGCCCTAGGTCCCATTCTATGTGAACATCCATGTAAATAGAGCTTGCTAGAAGAGATACCCCTCTGTTATTTATTATAATGACTTTTCTTTCTGTTTTTGTGCAGGAATTCCTCCTCATATTGATACACATTCTGCTTTTGAGGATGAAATAATCTCCCTTAGCTTAGGAGCTGAGGTAAATTTATATCTGTATATATTCTGATGATGCTTTACTGAGAAGTTTCATTTTTGTATTGTTTAATACAATTTAATTTGGTTTTCCATGGTGTCTATTCACACTCATCTGAGTTCAATCTCAAGCATGCAAGGTAATGTGATATGCTAATTAAATAAGCAACTGCAATGAGATGTTGTCACTGGATGATTTACCAGTGATATCCTGTTTTTAAATCTTAGCATCCAGTGCTGCATTGACCTTCCTTCATTTAGCATTCATCTTAGGGAGTTTATCACCCTGTTTATGCTTCTAATTCCATTTTTCCCTTAGTCATCCTCCGTTCCCTCTCATCTGTAGTATTTATATTCATCGTGTTTTACAGTAAGCTAATGTAGATGGGTAGACCTGAAGAGGGTCTGGTCAAAGTCTGAACCCTACTGAGCTAGTCATGATGCATGCAGAGGTAGATTCTGTTCTCAGGAACAGAACATGTGCAGGTGATGCAGGCAGAGTAGGAAGGGAAGTGGAAGAACAGTGAAGTAGAAAGAAGCTATACGATGTCCCAGTAGTAGGGCTGAGAACAGTCCATATCATCTAATCCTCTAGTTAGCGTCCATACTTCAACTCTGTCTATTGAAATTCATGTGCTGCACCTGTGCCATCCTGTTTTACAAATTTAGTGGTACCTACTCTGCCTTAAGCCCTACTGCAGCAAGTCTTTTCTACTTGGCCGTTGCACCTTCCTGTGTTTTCCTGAGGGTGTTCATATTCTAGACATAGCTGCATGGCCTATTCCATTACGATCTTGTGCTTTTTGTTACAGGGAAGGTATATCTATTGCTGTATATTCCCATGGTGTTGGATAACTAGAAGTTGAACAGTGTTAAGAATAAAAGGTCATTGCAGTGGGTATTAGAGGTTTGATTTTTTTTTTTCTGTTCTGGCAGTGGTGTGTAGAGGACACAGATGTGTGTGCATATAGAGTTAGTACCTGCATACCAATAGGCAGCGTCCTTCTGTTGTGAAACTTTGATTGTTTCTCTTCGTTTGTCTTACGCGTTAGGCAGAGAGAGGACCATGGCTGATTATTACGAGCACTGATGGTCTTTGCATCTTTAATCTTGGTTCTGACACAGACTTCTTTTTTTCTTTAACATTTTTTAGTAGATGTATTACTTGAGTGTGAGTCTGAGTAAGAGTAGCCTTCCCAATATTGTGTGTGGTAGTGGCACTTCTGTGTTCTTGATCCCTTGAAAGGAAGGTGTCTATGTTGCCAGTCCTCTCATACGGGTCATGGATGCATTTGTTAATCTAAGCCACGAAAACATTAAGAAAAGCATCTGGTTAGAACAGGAAAGTCTGGAATTAGTTGTGATGGTGTTACGAACAGTGTCAGTAGAGTTTTCACTCCTTTTGTTTTGGTGTGTGCTAATTTAGGGCTGATTTCTCTATGCTGCTTCTGCACTTAGCCTTCTTTCTGTGGTAGTGTGTTCTGATCTGTTCAACTGCAGTGGTATCTTTTAACAGTGTCAGCACCTCCATGCTAGGTAGCATGTGAGAACATCCATTTCTTCATGCAGTTTCTCTAGGGAAAAATCTGTAATTGATCTGGGCAGTTTATCAATCCTAAGTTTAATTTTCTAATACGTGCTGAGTATTTAGAGCAGCACAGAAGCAGTAGGTGACCCCGCCTTACCGCTAATCCTATGTTGACCTTGCAAGTGAAAATATTACTTTAGTTTTCTTTATAAAAGCTGTATTGGTGGTGCTGTAATTTCACGTCCTTTTCTGCCTCACTCTGCAGCCCCAGGCTTTCTTACCTTTTCCATTTCAATTAAAAGGCTGACTATGACTTGGATGCTCTCTTACTTCATCAGTGAGGCACCATAGGCAGTACATTTCCAGATGATTATATTACAGCATAGCTTTGTGATGGTCTCAAACAGATGGCCAAAAGCAGAGTGATTTTAATCACCTGAGAAATACAAACCTTTCTGTGAAGAGGACTGCCTGGAGGATTATGATGCTGTTAAAAATTGGAATGTATATAAATCAATCAGTGAAACAGCTAGACTGTGGCTGTTTATAGATATTTCAGACACGGATGTTGGGAACTAACAGACTGTGTCCAAGTTTCAGTGCCTTTTCCTAATGGGCTATCAATGAACTTTTCAGATTCAGTCAATCAAAGCACACATGCAATAAAACAAACCAGTGGCACAGATAATGCTGCTTTATTTGATGCCTTTGCTTTCTGGTACTTTTATAACTTTTTATGATTTCTTTAATATATCTTTGTGCACTTAACTTTTCATCTGATTTTAAAATGTAAACAGCAGTTGCAGTAATATGTGAGTTAGTTATTTTAGGTGTTTCTCAAAGCCTACAACTCTATTCCCATCACAGTTTTTAAAATGTATACTCTCTGATAATAAATAATTGGAGTTGCATCTATGTCAGCAAATCCTGATTCTTGTCTGTTCTCTATCCTCCTTGTAGTGTGACTTAGTTTTTTTTTTTCACCTGAATAAATTAGGCTGCAACCTCCTGGAAAAAAATACATATGTCTAGTCTTTTCTGTATTCTTCTCCAAAGGAAATGCACACATTTAAATAAGGAGTGTCATAAAGAGAAACCCTTGCAGCCCAACTAGTTGTGTAACCTTTTTCTGAAGTTGGCTGACCAGACTCTTCATAAGGAAAAAAGAAATTAGAAAACCTCGTAATTCTTGTGTTAAGTCATGGAAGGAACTTTTCTTCCTATTGTTTCTATGCTTGTCCATCCAGGATCTGAGTTAGGCAGCTTCTAGTAACTAGTAATTGAAATAAATACCTTGGCATGTGAAAAAGGAGTTTGAGGCAGACCAGTGGACTAAACACAAGTGCCTAAGTGCCTTAGTGATCAGCAGCATAGGTTTACAGCCTTCTTGAAGAAGGAATAGTTACTGGCATTAGAATGTTCTTTTAAAAATATCAACAATCTGGAGAAGGGTGTGATTCTTCACAACACTGCATTTGTAGTATAGCAGATAACCTTCGGCAATCCAAGTCTTCAAACTTACATGACTGAGGCAGAAATGTAGGTCTGAGATTCTCTTTCCCATCTTAGTCACGTGGAACAACTTGGTCTATCAAGAGGCACAGTGAAACCAAGTGGCTCAATTTTGTTCTAGTTGCTGCAATATGTTGTGCTTTATGGAGTTTACAAGATATTAAACGGTTTGAAGGAGAAAATGTCACTATTACTTTGGGCTTATGTCTATCTTATACAAACCACTATACAGTTTGAAGGCAAAGCAGTGAGACGTAATGTGTCTTGTCCCACAGTATTCCAGGAAAGGTGAGAGTGTCAGGACAGGCTAATCACTTCTTGGGTTTTGATCTATTTTTTTGGCATCTCTTGGGAAGCTGCAGAATGAAGTCAGTCTTGCAGAATGTCTCATGGGTTTCTAATGGCATTTTATAAACTATTGCACTCGCCCTTTTTAATATGAGCTGACTTGCTAAAAATATTAATGAATGTCAGTTTTGATGTTAGCATATTGAATATAGTTTTCTTCAATTCAGAAGTTGCCGTAGTGGGTAAAGAAAGGCAATGGGGTAAAATCAGTCCAGAATGATTTTATTAAGTTTAAGGGTAAACCTTATATCCCTGTGTCTGTGAATTTGAACAGAGTGCTGCGAAACAGGGAATAGTCCTTTCTGTTAAGAATTTTGTGTACTGATTTGATTTGGGTGTTATTTTCAGTGCTTCCATTTGGTGTCTCTAAAGGTACGCAACTCTACAATATCTTGTCTTAGGAGCCTGGCCAAGTTTGCAGCTGTCTTGGAAAAATCCTAGTCAAAGCCTGTGTCAAATTTCCTTTTGCAGGCTTGCAACAGGAACTCGATCAATATTGAGATTTCTATTTTTCTGTTTTTCCTAATTTGCCATTTAACATGCTGTTATGTAAACCCTGATTCATTGGAGTTTTATAAAGACAGAGGTAGTGTTTCCGTGATAAGCGAAGTGCCACTGTGAGAGTATCAAACTCAGAAAGGAATTTTCCATTCCTGGCTGCAGATCTTACCCCCAGTAAATAGAGAGTGATACACTGCACTCTCTCTTCCTATCAGCCCTGCTTTGTTCTCTCAGAGACTACTGAGGGACACTCTGTGCCCCCATGCCAGAGGGTGAAACCAGTTGTAGTCTTCCTGAAGGGTGTATTGTGTTGGCACCATGCTCTAATTTTGGTGTTTTGTTCTTTTTTTCCTGCTATCTGTCTCTAATATGAAAATCACAGGCTTGTCATTCTCTTTTCCTTAGCTTCTGCTTTTGCCCCTTGAGTGCCTTACTCTACTTCCAGTCCCCGTGCCTCACCCTGGCAGAAACCTGGCATAACCAAGGAGAACTGCTCTAATGCCCTGCTGAGGCTCCTGCCCTAACTTCTGTGAAAGGGAAGCCTCAGCATTTGGAGTCAGACTTGTGGCTCAAGGTTAAACAGTGAGGCTGAGCGTGTGGATCATCCCTGTCTTCTGCTTGACTTCTGTTCATCTGAACACACATCCATCATGTCCTAGCCTGCAGATACTAAGGACCTTGATCTGTAAAAAGTCGTGGCTCTCTTAAGCCTTGAAGGCAGAGTGATATTAGAAAGAAGTACTCCACTAGATTGTATGGAACATGAATGACCAGTGGTTGTCATAGAACTGATAGAGTGAGGTACCCTGCTATTACTCTTCTCTCAGGCTGGGAATTGACCATTTGTTCCTGCACTTTTGCTTCTTATTTGTTAATCTGTTTCTAATCTGTCTTGGTTAACAAACACAAATCTGTAGCTGTTGTAGCAGCAACAGCAGCTGTTCTGTAATAAGCTTCTTGAGAGATCTTATCAGAAGCCTTTCGAAAGCCAAGATTGTATCCAGCCATTGACAGTTAGCACCTGTTTCAGTTCTTGCAGGAGCTCTAACAAGGTAGGCAGGTACTGGATGTTATTGTGTTAATTGTGTGGTCTCAGTCATATTTTGCTTATTTTGCTTAGTTGCTGATTCATTTTAATTTACTTCTTACATTTACTTTTTTTTTTTTTTTTCTTTTAGGGGAAGGCACAAAACATCTTACTCATTTAAGGAATTACTCTGATAGAGGCTCTAAGACAAAGCTTTTCCTCTGTCCATGTTAGCAGCATAACTGTAGTGGGTGAAATTATAATAGTAGCAATCCATGTTTAAAATGAGATTGGCTTGGCACAACTGAAACATCTCTTGGCCTGAATGGAAAACATTCATTATAATTGCTAAAATCTAATGCTGAGTTCAGAGGTTTGCTCAGATGGTTGTGGTGGTATTCGTGAAGCTCAGTTGTGTATTTTTCAGATGTATCCTACAGTCATGGATTTCATCTGCTTCTGAAGAAGAACAGTTTGCATCAGTTTCCGTATCATTTAGCTGGAAACCTAAAGGGGGCTGTATTTGTAATTATTTATCAGTTAGCAGTTTTTTTTTTTTTTTTTTACCATTTAAAGTAGTTTCTCATTTTAAAAAACTATTGAAGAGTTTCTCCGTGTGAAATTTGTCCTGAGCACCACAAGTTAAATGCATCAGACTTCATAAATGAGTTGCTGCTGTCCATGTTTACTCTCTATAAATGTCCTATGTATCTCTTTCTGTCCATGTCATTCCACAGTGTACTGTTACTTGAACTTGAATCCCAACAAAGTGAACAAGACCCATTGAAATCAAGGGAGAGCTTCCTGATGATATAAATGAATACAGAATTGAATCTTCCAAGATAAGCAACAAAGCCTGCAGCCCTTCATGGGAATTCTTATAATAGTCTTCCTGTGTTTTCAGGGAAAGGTGAATATTCAGTAAATGTACTATCCTGAGTTTTTATTTCTGTGCTTGGTATTGCCTTACCTTTTTCATACAGGATCCTGTTCACATATATCAACGTATCTTACTGATATTTCCACCTGATCAGTTATTTTGATCTTTGCAAGGGTCATGGAAGCCCAGTTTCATGTACATTTTTCAGAGGGAGCATGTGCTGCAATACCTAATCACCCCCTTCCACTTTCCTGTAGCATTGGCTGTTTATAGGGTCTTCTCATTGTAGAAGCTGTATGACAGTAATTTGCTGTGAAACAAGACAGCAGCATGGAGATCTTACCTTCCCCACTACCTCCTCGGCTACATCAGAGGAACAAAATCAAAGCTAAGCTATAAGAGTACCTGTATTTTAAAGTCTTGTATGTAAAAATATTTTCTGCTCTTCCATCTTGGTGAGACATTCCAGCTTCCAGGTGTGTCTCTTTGAATGAGTTGTCCCTGTGGTGAGTTGCAGATGTCTGGCATTTACTGCCGGTGGGCCAGTAGCTCTGGAAAGCTTTATCTCTTGTCTTCCCTTTATCAGATTCATGGACTCATACTGCATAGATCTGTAGGACAGCCGAGGTTGACAGGGACCTCTGGAGATCACCTAGACCAACTCTCCCTGCACAAGCAGGGTCACCTACAGCGGGTTGCTCAGGGCTGTGTCCAGCCAGGTTTTGAGAATCTCTGCAGATAGAGGCTATTCGTGCCAGCCTCCCTTCCTTTCCGTGAAGGAAACTTGTAATCTGCCTTGCATTTCTGTAAAGCTGTTCCCCACAGTGCAAGACTTGCTCACTCTTAAATTGGCTAAAATCCTCTGTCAGCCCTGAGGAAGAGCAGACCATAGGTAGATAGCTGTGGGAATATGCAGAATGTGCTGGGACTTCAGATCTCTCTCTTGGCTCTGCTACAGTGGGAAGTTGCCTTACATTATCCTCTGCAGCACTTTTGTGTTTCTTGCACGTGGTCCATTATTTTGGCTGCTGAGAGAGGAAGGCAGAGCTGCAGCTCCTCCCAGTTCCTATTACCTTGCTTCTTTCCACCCAGTTGGTTGCTCTTTTTAGCATCCTGCATTTTCTTTGAGTCCCTGGTGTTGAGAAGGGCAAGTGGGAAGAATGTTCTTGTCCTGCCCTCCTCTGGGCAGTTACATCAGCTTTGCATCCACTGCTGGAATGAGAGACAAAAGAAACTGCAGTTAGGATGACATAATTTGAAAATGAAATTCACTCAGTATTGCATGGAAGAATATGTAGATATGCTATGAAAAATATGACATACAGTTTCATTTAGCAGGATTTTGTTTTGATTTTAAAAACCTACGAGGGAAACACGTTTCTAAAATGTCTGGAGTCCACAACAGGGCTTAAGATTTTCTGACTGCAGTCCTAGCTGTTAAATAATGAAGGAAAACTGGGTGGTTATTTTATCGACTTGGTTCTGTTTTAATGCCACCTGTTATCCCTAAGCTTACTTTTTTTTTTTTTTTTTTTTTTGTAGTGTGCTTATTTCATATGCTGAGGCAGCGTTATTTCATTTCCAGTTCTTAGTTGTCTGTTAATACTTTACTGTAACACACAAATATATAGATTGAATTTTTCCGTGGAGTCAAACAGACCCTCTAGAAACTGTCTTGCAGTTCCATAGATTTTGTTAGAGACTTCTAATTGGTTTTCATGTCATATAAAGTATGAAGTTAGCTAAAAATCTTAAAAAAAAAAAAAAAAAAGGGTTAGATTATAACTTAGTATTGTTCTTTATAAACTAAAATCTGTTCTTTCTCTTGCTCCACTTCACTCCTGCCATGCACCCTTCCTATGATACACGAACAACTCTTCTGTGGTGGCTTGGATTAAGTATTTAAATATGAAGTTACTATTAATTCATGTGAAAAATGTAATCATTGTAACAGAAGAAAACTAATACAATTAGTATATTTACAGCTTAGTTTATTTTTGAGCCAAGTTTTAGGTTGTAATTCTTTAAATACTGCTCTGCTATATTTGCCTTTAGAAGCCTCTATATTTGAGTAAATTACTTGTTTCTTTATTTTTTTTTTTTAAGATTTTTTTAATCTCTGGAAGAGATTTATCAGTGGAAGTTATTCCTATTCCTCACATTATTTTTAGAAGATTGGTACTTGGTGCATGAAATGAAATCCTGGTGTCTGCCACAAATTAACAGCAAACAGACTGAGCTCTAGGGTATTAAAAAGTCGTTATCTTTAGCTGTTGCATTTCAGCAGCAGTTCAGCTCTGGAACTCAATAGAGAAATCTAATTTCATTAGGTGGTGATGTCATCTCTATTGTTACAGGAGCCTATTTTAAGACTGTGGCAAGTTTCATGTAGAAATGACAAATAGTAATAACAATCACAAGTAGTCTATAAGCAAAGAAACAATCTTAACTTGTTAAGCTCCTGCTGTGGTATATTGTCTCCCCTGGACTTAGATAATACCAGTAAGTATAGCAAATGGGGTTTGAACTTGGCCTGCCTTTATACTCTGTGAGCATCTAGTATACTGCACCGATTTTGTTTCTGTTTTTCTTTTCAGCTGTGTTTAGTGTTTTAATAGTTTCTCCACAGAGCTCTTATCCAGTAGAGTTGACTCTGGAAATTTTGAGTGAGGAACTAGCAATTTAGAGAGGTTAAATGTGTGCTGGAACCAAAGCTATCAATCCTGTGATGTTGATAGCACACTTGACAGATTCTGAATGGGGGCAGAGAGAGCTGTGCTCTTTAAGGAGCAGAAAGTGCACAGGCAGCCTGTTGGTGCAGTGCAGGAGAAGCTCTGGTCTGTTTGCTGTGGCTGCAGGAGAGTGTTGGAGGGAACCCAGGCTGATGGTGCAGCTGAAAGCAGGGACAGCTGCATGTTTCAGGGTTCCCTGTGAGGAGTTCCTTCTCCTCCTCCTCCTCTCTTAGAGCTTATACCTCTATGCAGTGCATGTGCATGTAAACCATCAATTGTAAACTCATGGCCGGATGCTGATGCTGTGGTAGAGCCCTTGTGCATAAATTTCAGCTGCAGTGTGTGAAGACATTGAGCTAATGAAGCAGTAGGAGGGTACGAGAGAAGAAATATATGGTACTCGTGATGAAAATCAGCAGCATTAGAACAATACCTATCCAAACATCAAAACATGTTTATTTCTCCTTGTTTTACCTACTTGAAAATAATATGTATATTTCAGATGTGTCGTACTTTCATAGTAGAATTATATAATAGAGTCATAGAATGGTTTGGGTTGGAAGGGACCTTTAAAGACCACCCAGTTCCAACCCCCTGCCAGGGGCATGAACACCTCCCACCAGCCCAGGTTGCCCAAAGCCCCATCCTGCCTGGCCTTGAACACCTCCAGGGATGGGGCATCCACAGCTTCTCTGGGCAGCTTGTGCCAGAGCCTCACCACCCTCACAGTGAAGAATTTCTTCCTTAAAGCTAGTTTAAATCTACTCTCTTCTAGTTCAAACCTGTTACCCGTCTTTCTGTAACTACACACCCTGGTAAAGAGTCTCTCCCCATCTTTCTTATAAGCCTCCTTTAAGTACTGGAAGGCCACAAGAAGGTCTCCTCTTCTCTTCCCTGGGGCAAAACATAGCAATTGTGTCAATGTATAAATTATTTTTTAAAAGTCTTTCATTATCATGCTGTGTTTTTGAATTATGCTTTATGACCCTAGTGGACATAATTGACTAAGAAGACGGCTTTCATTATGCTTTTTTCTTTTTTAGTTTTATGCTTTTGTCTGCTAAGGAATGACTTTTCTATATGTATTTAAGCCATGTTTGTGAATTCATGTTCAGATCCTTGTCCCTTAGTAGATTTCCCTTCCACAGTGAAGATGTAGAGGATTATGAAACAGGCCATATGGTAGTTCCTGTACCAATAGATCAAAACCTATATCTCGTCAGCTCTTCTGAGGTATGATGCAAGGATTAGTTTGAAAAAACAGGATTTGTATGTCTTGTGTTCTGTCAGTTCTTTGTTACTGTAGTGGTTTTTGGGATAGTCATTAGATGGAGTCATGAGAACGGCTAGCTGACCTTTGCTTCAGTCTCAGACTGAGCAGGTTCATCTTTTCATCCTGCTGAATTACAGATACTCAGCACCAGGCTGTTTACATACTACTTCCTCAGTATGTAGGGGGCAAGTTCATAGTGACGGTAGTGCAGGAAGAAGTTCTAATTAAGGCAGGACAGTTTTAAACAGATTTGAGGCATCTGCTGAATCTATACTGTTAAGTGTTATAATTAATAACATGTCATCAGTGGTATTCAGTCCAGGATTAAGACACTTAAAATTTTATGTTTGCAAGTAGGCGTGTACGTGTGCATTTCATGCCTGAGCTCTGCTGTAATCAACAGGGATTGGATCAGTTCAGCCTAGGGAGGGATTCAGGTTATGCTAACGTAGGCATCTAGTGCCTGCTTTCACAGGTTCCAGTGCCCTAACAGGACGTTCAATGTAGGCATTAAGAATTTACGGCCAAATGTAGTTGTCTTCATCTTGGACTGAATCCCACCCTACTGCCTGGAGTTATCTTGGCTTCCTGTACCACAATGTTACAAGCAGAAAGCTGAGACCTGCAGAGAAGGGTTTGATGAACAGCCCTGGTGTTTGTGGTGAGTGAGGGAAGATGATCTTCCGCTGTACTGGATGATGAACATGCAGTGTGTTTTATCCATGCCATGAAGTATCCTGAACCTGTAAGGACTTGAGTGACCTCCAGCTATGAGGTCCGTGCTATGCTAGTAAGTGGTGTGAGAGTATTACCTCAAATGTAAGCATTTCAGGTCCTCTTTTCTGGAATTTTTGAAGAAAGAGAACCTAGAAGTATATTAAATACCTGATGAGCGTCACCGTAGTGCCTAAATAGATAAGCAAGCTTAGCATGAGTTGGCATGCTTTAGCTTAAATCTGATATGGGTGAGGCCTGGTGCATGTATTAGAGGCTTTTGAAGTAGGCAGTAGTGAGGTAATATTTCATCATCACGATCATCATTATCGCACTCATTTTCTGAAGTATGACTAGCGACCATGGTATTGGATGTAAGTATCAGGTTACATAAGATACCTTTCCTATAAGATAAGATACCTTTCCTATGATAATAGGTTGTTCAGGAAAGGTAATCCTACTCTCTGCCCCTAAATATTCAGAATATTCCTAAATTCCAAATTTTGTAAGTTAGTATGGTTTTTGCAGTCAATGAAAGACACTCTGAAAGGCGTTGATTGATTCCCTGAGTCCCGTACAGGCCAAGAGGCTCTCATCTCTGCACCATGTTGTTCAAGCTCTGTGTGTGGGCTTTAAACCTCTGCTGTCTTTGAAGTAGATATTCTTTTTCATCTGCTTTACATGTGGGAAACTGCTATGTAGGCTAATAATGCGTGTTTTCTCTCTGAAAATTCAGTAAATAATGTCAGAGACTTGAAAAGTATTCCATGTTGCACTTTTTTTTGACTTTTATAGTATGTTTCATCTAAGGTAGCCTATTAACATCAAATACAAATTGCATCAGAGATGAAGCTTCGACAAAAATTGTTGTTCCACACCGTAACAGTGAAATTCTTACTGGCATTGTCCTTATAGTCCCATTGCTTTATTTCTGTTTTACCTTTGGATCGTTACTTATTTGATAGACCAGTCGTTCACATCCTTCCCCCTGCACTTTCGGGAGGTACAGCACGGCAGCACTGAAAGGTAGCACAGACTTCTCACTCCCTGAGGAGTTAAGAAAAACATACTTTCTTCCCTTTTACTTTCATGCTGGATTCTTTTATTTTTTGTGTGTGTGTTTAGCTGTATTTTATGCCAGAGGAACAATGTTTGTGATGTGGGTGTTGCTTTGCTTTGATGTTTAGCCATCCTTGAAAGCTGTTTACTGCTTCATGTGCTCCCTCGTCATGAACACTCTTAAATAACCTGGCACCATGACAAGATATTTAAATCCATGAGTAGGTATTATTAGCTGTTTGTGTTTCTTTCAAGTTTTTGGTGTATATATAGAGACACTTCCACACTACAAAGAAAGAAGGTAAAACTTGTGTAAGATCAAAGCATCCACTATTTTTATTTTTGAATGTAATCCCTGGGTGATGCACCATGGGCTAGCAGGAAATTTGATCTTTATTGACTCAGCCACCTAAGAGAAGAAAGTAAATAGGTTAAAAAAAAAAAAAAAAAAAAGGTAATTGGAAATAGCTCCTGTGGAGCAAAGCTGTCATGAAGCGGATTGATTCAGCAGTGGCAGAGTTAGTTTATTGACTGTGAGTCCTTAGTAAATTAAAAAGCGGACTGAATGCGTTAATCTTTTGTGTGTGTGTGTGACAGTGACAATTGAGAATGTTCTGTCAGGATAAAGACACATAGGAGTGTGGGAATGTTATCTACTTCAGTCAGTAATAGGCTTTTCAGAGATAAGAACAGAGTTCTTCAAAACCCTTCTGGGTTAAATGTTCTTTACTGTACCATAGACAAAGACTAGAAGTACTTTGGCTTGGTTTTTAAGCCTTCAGGTGCAGGTATTCTAGATAAAGGCATGAAACATTAACACAGAAATTGCACTAATTTTTCTTCAAATGTTCGCAGTGGGTTCCTTCAATTTGATTCTCCGTCTGAATTGCAGTGTCTAATTTGTTAAGAGAAAATTGCAGAATTTCAATACCCTTCAGCTAAGGATATCTGTCTGCTTCATAAGCAGAAGTCAGTTTTGAATTCGGATTTTTGACTCTTCCCATTACAGCTAATTACTTAATGTCATTGCTCATTTGCAAGTAAATTAATCCTTTATTTATATTTGGCCCCAAATCATCACTGCTTTACATAAGGGTGAAATTCATTTAGAAGGGGAACAGCCACACACTGTGAGATGATAGTACAGAAACGTTTCCTCTGCAGGAGAGTAGGGAGCAGGGACAGAGCTGGGATCCTTTGCTGGTGAGGATTAGATTTGCCAGATACTATGTACAGTACATAATCTATTTTTCAGCCTTAAGTTCTGCACCATCAGAAGTTTGTTTTACGTATTTCTTGTTAGCGTAGCATAGCAGAAATTCAGCTAAGAGCGCATAATCTCCACTTTCACTGTCTATTTTCCTGCCACTTCTGCCTGAAAATCTAGATACCGGGGTTGTGTTTTTTGTCATGTCGTTCCCAGCATGCTACCTGCTATAGAGCACCCTCAACCTCTGCTGTTTTGGGTGCACGCTTGTTACTTGCCTTTACATCTTTTGCTAAGACACTCTGGGAAGCATACAAGCATACAGTTGGGGGGGGGGGGGGCAGGGAAGAGAAATGGGAGATCCATGAGGTAAAGCAGCGCAGGCTTAGAGGAACTGTTTCCTTATGCTTCCTACAGAATCCCCAGCCTGAAATGTGAATCCCCACATGAAAATATAAACGGGGCCAAGGTCCTCTTCCAGGCCCTGGAGAGGGATGGGAACTGGAAGTGTAGGAGACCACACAGAGCTGGCAAGCATTGACTCCTGGAGAAAGTGTAACTCTTGAATGTCATCTGCAAGAACTGGGCTTTGTTGCTACTGCCAGGCGGCGGGACAGAGGGGTAACTGAGCCTCCAAGGAAGGAATTTGGACAGCATCTCTTTTTCAGATTATTCTGCTACACTCCTAAGAACCCAGTCTCATACTCCTTACACCTGTCCCTCAGCAGCATTTGGGCAGGGAGACAAAAGAGGCTGAGGTGTCCTCTCATCTGTTTAATCTAGCCACTTCTCTCTTCACTTCTCATGCTTTTCCCCTACTTGCTGTTCTTGATCAGTCATCCTCTGGTTTCTTTACCTTACCAGGGCGTTACTTTTCAGAGAGGCTTGTGCCTAGCCATGCTTTGTATGGCACAGCCTCCGTGTTAAATTGGTGAAGCTTCTTTGAGGATACCTGGAAGAAATTGCAACATGCAAGGGAAGGAGTATATTAGAAAGCATCTGCCATTCATTTTTTTGTGTAGCTGTTGAAGTGTTTCGTAATAATTAATCAGAGCTCACAGGTAGGCTGTATTCCTGTTCTTCCCTATTTCTCTTGCCCTTTCTGTCCTGCTGTTCGTCATGCTGATTTCCTTCCTCAGATTTAGGTAGTTTCAACAGGAGCAGAAGCTGTTGCTCTGTGTAGGTGGTATTAATGCATAAATATATTTTTTCCCTAAAAATGTAAATGCCATTGTAGTTTGCTCCAGTGTGCACAACAATAAATAGCAATAGTTGCAAGTGGTAATTTGTAGTGTTTAAAACAGTCTTGTTTATTCAGTCTATCTTGCGGTTTTTTGTGCTGAATGACTAATCATTGCACCATTGTTTTCTTTTGATAAATGCATCTGTATGCAGAAGCAAAACTGCTTAATTTGTTTCAACCTGGTGTAGTGTAGTAAGTCTGCTTTTAAATCGCATCCTTAGTAGGTTACAAATCAGGTGGCTCCACTTTTCTTGGTGTTTGTTCTCAGTGTAGCTAAAACCATGACTTGAATGATTTTTGACAACTATTTTTTTATTGTTAAGTCTTAAATCATTTGGCATGCTTAAAGGACCTGTTCCTTGTTTTTCACAGCAGGATTTTCTCTCATTTGGGAAATTTTGTAAAGCTGAAAGCATTACCTCAGTATATTGCCATGGCTAGAAGCCAGGTGGCACATAAGAAAAGGCTGCTCTGGTAGTTGGCATCTTAGTCAGGATCTTGGGAGACTCCTTGTCCTTTTTGTGCTGCAGACCTCTAAGAACGTGGGCAGGTTGGAAATGATTTATCTGCTCTAATAGTGGTTCTTTAAATGTTATGTATCTACCCTGAGTTAATTGTCTCAACTCAATCTGCTGAGAATAAATGGGCATTTCCAGAGGGCATGGGGCCATCCCACATCACTTAGCTGCATTTTAGACTATGATGAATTGCCTGTGGAGACAATTTGTTTCTCTCTACAAAAACCTCACGAAAAGATAGTAGCTGACTGCCTTAGCCCAGATGTGTAACTTAGCAAGTGACCCCTCTCCTTAGGCAGTTGCCTTTAGTTGTAAGGTAGTAATCTCTTCCTACATCACAGGTACATATTAAGATTAAACAGTACTCCCATGATCTTGCAAATGAAGTTGTTATTGTGAAAATAAATTTTTTTTTTTAGTATTTCAATTGTATTATTTATAAGATTATATTTATAAAATTTTTGTGACAGCCTTATATTTCTGAACACATTGCTCAAAGGAAGAGATCTTAAGGATTCAGGATAGAAACCTAGAGGCTTTTGTTTCTTTAGGTAATATGTAGCTGTTTTGTGGCAATATTCTGATTAACACAATGAGGAGACAAACAAAGCTTGAGACTTGAAAATGCCTGGCACGTATGTGATGCTCTGTAAGCTATGCTCATTGGTGGTGGTTGTTTTTGTTTCTTTTTAGATTGTGATGGATTTCAAACACCCCGATGGCCATACAGTGGCAGTTATGCTGCCCCGATGCAGTTTATTGGTGATGTCTGGAGAATCCAGATACCTGTGGACACATGGGTATGTGTAAGAGCCCCTGCATGCTGATAATAGGAGAAAGTATATTATTCATTTGCTTTGATAATGATATTCTGTATTTAAAGTTACTCTGAAAGAAACCAAGAGGTTTGAAAATAACTATACACATTCCCTCCTCTGTCTAGATTCTGCTCAGGTTAAACTGAAGGAAAAAAATGGGAATTTTAGGAAGCTAGTTGTCAGTCCACAAGGTCAAAAAGGGAAGTCTTCCTGGGCTCTTTCCCATTGATTTAGCACCACTTTAACTACTGATAAGGCTTCAGTATAGAGAACAAATTTGGGATACTAGGAAAAGAGATTTCTTGAAAGGTGTCTTGAGGCTTTGCTTATTGTAGAGTTTCAATAAGATTTTAAATCATACACCACTGGGAAATACTTACAATAGGAGCACTGAAATTGACAAAAAGGCTAAAAACTTGGCGGGCGAGCTTTGAGAATGATGGTAGTGCACTTCAGAAGAATAATATGTAAACCCTCATATTGGACAGAAATGCCCATGGTAAATGTTTCTTCCTTTGTTTGACCCAAGCAGTCACGGGTTACAGCAGTGAATTGGAGAGACTAATTACATTGTGTAAATTAAACATCAAATCCTTTTATTGGCAGACTTTCTGCCTTTTAATTTTACCGGTTAATTTTTATTATGAAGAAGGGTGAATATGAACTCCCCAACGACGCTTACATTGTTTTTACAGAGCACTTACACTACCTGTATATTCCCTCATTAAATTAAATAAATGTAAAAAGAAGCTGGTACTCCTGATATGTCTTGTTATAGAATCACAGAGCCATTAAGGTTGGAAAATACCCTCAAGATCATCTGGTCTTACTATCCCCCAACCACCAATGTCACCCACTAAACCATGTCCCTCAGCACCACGTCCAACCTTTCCTTGAACACCCCCAGGGACGGTGATGCCACCACTTCCCTGGGCCACCCGTCCCAATGCCTGACTGCTCTTTCTGAGAAGAAATGTCTCCATTTCCAACCTGAAAGAAGTCCAGCAATGAAGTCCAGCATTATAAACTTCTTATTCTTTTCTGTCAAATACTGTCAGCCTTTTTTGGAAGTGTTATCTACAACTCTGAGAGCATAGTTGCTTCAATGTCAGTGATGTTGCTGGCCTGGGGACCAGGAGTGGCCCCGGGGAGCTGGCAGGGTGTATCCAACTATGTTGCATTGCCCCAGCTGTGGTGTGGGGCAGGCTGGGGAGGCACCTTCATGAGGGCAGGCTGAGGCCAGGCAGGGGCATCAGCCAGGGGTCTGGACCCAGAGCAGCAGGGCCGTGGCCATGCACAGACGCAGCTGTGACACATCTGGGCTGTGGCTTGGGCATGGTGCTGTGGGACAGCTTCTGCTTAAAAGCAGCTCCCAGGGGAAGGAGAGACAGTCCTTGCTGAGGCCTCTGGCTTGCTTCACAAGAGCTTTCTCCAAGGCCACCAGCACTGCTCTTTCCAAGCTGGCCCAGTGCCCGGGCAGTCAGACTTCCAGGAGGGGGAAGGACGTGTGCAGTGCATTTGCAGTGATTTCCAACAGGCATTCAGTCTGGGGTAGTTTATCTGTCTACTAAGAAATGGAAAGAAGTAATCGCTTAATTCACTTGTACTTTCAATTATGGTTGTGTTTTAGGAACCAAGGAAGTAGTCTACATTAAAAATGGAGATCTCGGGACTTTCTACCCATATATTCCCATTCCTGGTACTTGTCTGCCTTCCTTAAAAATAGTTTTTCTCTATGATAAATATTTTTAAAAGCAGTACTGGGTCCAGATACTGAACTGGGGTAGATGGGTATTGGAATGAGTAGTGATTTTTATGTTGTTCTTTTACCTTTCTTCTATTTTTTTTTTTTCTGAAATACCTTTGTTGCAACATCAGATATTTCTCAGATCACAGCTTCACCTGGTGCACTTTGTTATTTAATAGGCATCTTCTGAAACCAAGGAGAACAGAGATAATAGGGTGGGCTTGCATAGTTTGCCAGTAAAAAGCAAGTTTTCTCTCATTCTAGTGAAACATACTGTTGCAATTAATGAGATGAATAATCCAGCAAACAAGTGGAGTTAATTCACTTGCATACAAACATCAAAATGTATTTAAGATCATTTGTGATGCCTCTTATCTATTCCCCAGAAATCAAATTAGAGAGCAAAAGGTTCGTTTTTTGAATAATTCTGGGAATGTATTCATGTCGTATGTTTGGATGCCAAGAGAACTAGAGATTTTATTTTAATTAACCCTGTTAACAAAAGGTGCACAGGAAAAGTTTTTTTACAGCATTTTATTGTCAACATTGAGAATATTGTTTTCAGTCCAGCCTTTATCTAGCATTCTTTCTTGTAGCATGGACAAAAGGAGAAATGTAGATTGGAACCACAGAACCCAGAGAAAGAAGACTTATATCTGAAAATATTAGCTGCTAGTATTCACAGCTTATTGCTGCAGATACAAAAAATACTTTATGTAAACAGAAAATCAAATAACAAATCTGCAAACTTGGGATTTGAAGTTCTGCTGTCAAGGGAATCTTGGCCATCGTCAGCTGGTTATTTCATCATAGTTTCATTAACTGCCATGGACAAGGCAGTTTCAGTTTTTTTTATTAGATCCCATCCTTCCCATGGCTGTCTCTGGGAGATTTCTACCAGGTCTGCCCTGTGCAAGATCTCCGTGGACCATCAGTGATTTCCAGACAGGACAGACCTGCACTCTTTCTCTGATGGGACTAAAGATTGGCTTCCCTGCGGTAGGAAAGGTGACACAGAACAAAGTACTGACGTGCTGATCAGGCTGCCTTCTTGGCATTCAGATCATTCTTCTGCATGGTTAAGTACAGGCACTGATCAGCAGTTTAGTGTGACCTGCAAAAAAGTTCCAGTCACAATGTGAGTTGAGATTGACTGCTCTGCTTTATTAAAAATACCAGAGACTTTCCCCCCTGCTTCTAGCTCAGCTTATGAGGGTTAAACTCAGCTAACCAATATGGAAGTCAGTTTTATACTGAGAGTTTTTCCTTCTGGGAATCAAGGACTTTGAAGTCAGCAGCTCTGAAGAGGCTTCACTGAGAGGCCAATTCCGTAGAGATAATTTATTATTTTTATTTCCTTGGGAAAATTTCTGCATTCATCTCCTTGATGACTAAGTTCAGGAAAGGGAAATGTATCAGTGACAGTAACAGCTTTGAAGTACTAAGCTATTTCCCTAAAGAGTTTCAGTTTTCTTCGAAGAGTATCTACTTCATCCTATGTGCAAGTGATAGGAAGCCACATGTGGGTGCAGTATCTCTTCTCTCATGTCGTGTTTCCCATTTTACTTTCTCATTTTCCTCTTGTCAACTTTGAGAGAGATCTACTGTAGAGCTATTAAAAATTCTACATTTTGGTACCTTTTTGCAATGTAAATCTCTTCATCAAATTGTTTGAAACTTTTTTCATCTCCAAAAAAATGTTCCAAGCTGCTTTCGTTTTATGAATTTTATGCTTCCAAAAATGTTTTTATTTTCCATTAAGATCTGTGTCATATCCAGAAGTAGCTTACGAAGCTCTGTTCCCAGTTCGCTTGATTGATAGATTTTGGTCAAGAAAGATGTACAGCAGAGCTGCACCCTTCAGGCATTTTTGCAAATCTCCGAAGTGCTAGTCTTTGCATCTTCTGCAGTCAATAAATGGAAAAGCAATTCTGTTGCAAAGCAGGCTTTGTGAAAAGGCTCATTTGTAACAAGAAACTTCAATCTGCTAGTTTAGAGCTAGTCAATACTATTCTAAGTCCATAGCCTCCATTTTTACTAGTGTATTTTATCTTTAACGAATGTATTTCAGATAAAGGCCTAAAAAATAATTGAACTTACGGGGAAAGGAAGTAAGGGAAGGGAAATGTAGTTCCTTTCAATTAAATAACACTTTAATTAACATCATTAGTTTGTGTCAGCACTTCTTTTTTTGTTCTCTGAAATTGAATAAGCTGAAAATAGAAGCAGCAGTACATTAAATGGCATGTTGTAATCACACTTGTTGGAGTATTTAAGAATTGCCTTGTTATAAAGATGGATTGTTTATTTTTTCTGATACAAATTAAATTAATTATTCTTTGATTTTGTGTTACTTTGTTTTAGGATTACACCCAGAAAATATGATATCATTCAAGCCTCTGAGCTGGGACAGAAAGTTGGAACAATCACTGCTGATGTGGGAGATTTAACACTACATCAAAGGAAAACAAGGACATCGTTTACGTTCAGGAAAGTGAGGAGAAGCCCTTGCAACTGCAGTAAGTGTCTTGAGGTGATCTCCCAGTCAAAACTGGTATTTGCGTATTGTCAATATGTAAGCACATTTCTTGAGCAAATTGGTTTATCCCGTTAGACAGTTTTGGCTGTCCTGGTAGGTGTTTCTAAACACTGCGGGGTTAGCCATACCGTATGGGTTGAATTAGTTGCATCCACGTGGTTGCTGGAGTTTCAGTATACAGGAAGGCATTTGCCTAACACTTGAGTCAAATGATTAATACAGAATCTTGTATTTTATTGGGACCTTAAGTACAGGAAGAATGTAATATAACAGAAGTAGCTACTATTCTTCAGATTTTTATCAGTTCTGGGTATTTTAAGGGGATTGTAGTTTTGTGAAAATAAGTACATTAGAGAGGGAAAAGCAGTCAGATCCACACTGATAGAACCATGTAAGTGCCTTAGGGCAGTACAGATAATTGATAGATGGCTCAATCGTTATGTGGAACCTGAAGTCCAATTGTGCCGTCAGAACAGCATTTCATGGGAATTTCAGAGGCAGAATTGCAATGGCATGGTCTTTGATGCTAGGGGCACTGTCTCAGTTTTGAAAACACAAACCTTGTTAATAGAGTAGGATGAATGATCGCTGTAGACAGCCTCTGGTACACATGGGCAGGTTGCTTGCCATAAAATCATCAAACAGTGCTGCAGTTTGACCTGTGTTTCAGTTCTTAAAAGGTAAAAGAGGGAATGAAACACTTGTTGCAATTTAATATTTTGCTTTTACTTTTGTTTTGTTTTGCTAATTAAGTTTAATATGGAATGACTTTGTTTAAGAAGAATGTTCTTGTTTGCATATCTGTTGCTACATCTAGTTTACCCATCTGTCTGTGACAGCCAGAAAGGACAGCAAAGACAGGTACAGCCATCATTTCCCCATAATGAGACGGAAGCCTCGGAGCTGGAGCAAGAATATGTCCACAAGGTGTATGAAGAGATTGCCACACACTTCAGTAGTACCAGGCATAGCCCATGGCCCCGAATTGTGGAGTTTCTCAGGTCACTACCAGAAGGGTCAATAGTTGCTGATGTTGGTTGTGGTAATGGGAAATATCTAGGCATCAACAAGGATCTGTACATGGTAAGTAGTAGCCAATGTCATTTGTTTTCATTTGTTTTCATTAGTACTAGTGTTTATTCCATTGTGCAATTGTACTACATTGGAGCTTCAACTGTAGGAGGAGTGCCAAGAATAGAAAGCCGTTGCCTGATCCAAGATCAATTACCAATTGTGTTAGGCTTCCTGATCCATTCACCATGTGTGTTAACCTGTATTTCAAAACAATTTTTGCTTTGCAAGTCAGAATATGTTAATTAAAAAGTAGTGATGGGTATAGTGGATTGAAAATTTGTAATTGATGTTTTTGTTTTTTGTTGTTGTTATTAAGTAAGATTATTAATGGGAGAATGGCTGACGTGGGAAATGCAGTGTACAGGTTGCTGAAGTCTTCACGGACAGTACTTGTTTTAATACATCCTCTTCAGTTCCCTTTGGCCTGATGGTATGGCTCATTTGTGAATGATAACCAACCGCGTTTGGCCTTCTCACCTGAATCTGCGCATAGTCCCAATAAATACAGCAACATAAAATGCGTGGCGGAGTCTCAACTTCAGCACAGATTTCTATAATTTCTCTCTCACTCCTTTTCCTCACTTTTCGATAGCCCTGATGTCATTGTTCCTGCGTTCTCGTCACCTTGCCTCTCGCAGAGTCTGTGCTTAGCTCAGTTTTCCTTCTCTCCTTTCCTATTATGGGAACATGAAGCATATACAAATGTGGGCCAACAGACTGTTTTTACTGCAAATATTTCAACGACTTTTTTGCAGGGTCAAACTTTCTGTTGTTTTACCCAAAACAAGACTTTGAGAGGTGTGCCTTAAGCTGTCCCCTGTTCCAGAACTGATTCTTTCATGCGTTTGTGCTATGAAACACTTAAAAATCCATCAAGCTTGAAAAATTCTATGCAAGGCAAAACATTCATTATCAATAATAAAATTCAGACTTGTTTGTCTGTTGCAACAGAGAAACAAGAGTTTCTGTACTGCTATTTATATTCAGCTATAAGACATAAGTTGTTATTTACAGCCCTGTCTGTATTTGTAATGCATTTATTTTCATTACTGTTCTTATAAGCTAGGAAAAAAACAACAACTGATTTATAAGTAGGCATGTTTGTGCCTGACTGCAGTGGCCTGAAAATAATTATTAATGTTCAATACATTTCAGTCTTTTGCTCCCGAGTAACCACTTTCCTGTAAGAAAAATCAGCAAACCTAACTAGAGGGGAAAAAAAGTTTTCCAGTGCTTCATGTAGGTCACCTAGTACTAGAATGAATTTGGGAAATTGCTGCTGTATAGGTTTGTGGTAGGCTTCTCAGGTGAAATCTCTGTGAGTTGCTGTATTCAGAAATTCCCAGGACCAGTCTGTGTTTTGGAGCCCACAGTTAATCAACGGAGGGAAATAAAGTTCGTGCATCT
This sequence comes from Oxyura jamaicensis, assembly GCF_011077185.1. Lineage (NCBI taxonomy): Eukaryota > Metazoa > Chordata > Aves > Anseriformes > Anatidae > Oxyura > Oxyura jamaicensis. The sequence goes on from NC_048893.1 coordinate 188,247,571, forward strand.
GCTGGCATTCAGCTGAATGCCAGCCCTTCCCTTCTGTTCCCTTAGGAGTTAACTCATTTCATACATGCCTGCAGAAGTCCCAGAAGTGGAAAGTAACAGTGAAAGAGAGGGAACTTTTAAAGCAGTTGAGACAGTTGAAAAATAGCATCTGGAGATGGTTTCCTTCAGTTGGCCATTGACTATGGGTTAGGCACAGATCTGAGGCTGAGGGGGTACTTCATGCTTCACATACCAGGTGCATTGTTGGGGTAAGAGGATGGTCTCTAGATACAGGGCATCCGTTTCCTCCCTCGTTTATTCCTCTTAGCTTGTGAGCATAAAGTCAAGGCAGAAACTTACTCATTTGCATTCTTCCTTCACAGCATTGCTGTGGCTCGTGGTAAGTTTTTATGCACAGTGCACTGGAGCTCTGAGTCTAGTTGGGAAAGAAGCAAAAAACAGTACAGCTGTGCAGCTTGGGAGTGTTTTTCTCTGAAATACTGAAAATTAGGCAGAGGGACCTGAGGCAAGCACTTTCTGAGGTCAAGTGATGTACTTGAAAGGTTACTGTACTTATTTAGACAGGATGCTTCAAGTAGCAGCTCTAATGGTGGGTCACAGCTAAGGTATCTCTCTTGATGTTTTAATCTTCGGGCACTGCCTGAAAATGTCTCCACTCCGGCCTGAGCTGTTGAATTTGCTTCAGTTTCTTTAGATGATTACATATAGCCTTACCTACCCGGGTGTCATTGCGTTACAGTGAAATGCGTGTGAGTCCAGCCACACTCAGCGAAAATGACAGCACTGCAATGGGTGCATTGTTCTGACACAGTCAAGGAACAGCAGCTTCATGACAAGCACAAGTCCAGGTTAAGAGTCTTAGAGAGAGAGAGAAAATCCATGTCTGATGTAGTTAGGGCAAAGACTGGAGAAGGATCTCAGACTTTTAGTCTCAGATTACTTTTATTTCTCTGTCTCTCCCAGCTATGTTTATTGTTGGAAGGAATGCAAATAGAAATGTCTATAGTTTGTTTGTTTTCCTACCCAACCTCATTCAGGGGAATTAATTACTTTAACAGCATAAATTTCAGTGTTTTCAACTTTAATGTTCATATGTATAAGCAGAGCTTTTATTTTTACAGAATGCAGTATTTCAGCCTTACCTGTCTGCCCATCACCACAAGGGTTTCCTTCCAGCGCCTGTTGACATCGTTGCAGTGTATCTCATCCATTTTTATGAGCTGTAGCTCTGTCTCCCAGTGTCCAAGCAGGTGTGGTGATGTGTAAATTGCCACAGGAGTGTGCAGAATCCCAGTGGGGCTAGGGTGTGAGTGGAAGACATTGAAGCCTTTCAGTTTTGTGGTTTACACTTGCAGTTGAACTGATAAACTGGTGGGAAATCCAGTAATAACTGACCATGCATTCGGTAGCTATTTTTCTTAAATAAAAAGAAATAACTCTACTTGCCAGAATACTGATGCTAGGAAGAAATACAGGAGCAACACAGGAGCCCAAACGGTTTGTTTTAATACAGACATTCCTATTTCTGTACTGTGTCATTCAAAGGCAGTCAGTAATGTTGCTTGTATTTCATGGGACCTTGTAAGTCACCGCATTGCAGTGAGGTGCGTATCCGTCTTTATTCCGCCCCCCTTCCCCCCCATTATTGTCCCAAACTGTTATCAGCTGGAACTAGGTAAGTTTGATTTTGTGAGGGTGTGGGGAAGAGGACGTTTGAAGATCAGCTACATTAATGTTGCTTGAATACAGATACCGATCTGAAGGACTTAGTAGTAGGTAAAAATTGGAAGGACAAAACTAGCTGACAAAGGTATACCTAGAGCCAGGTCACTGTATATTACAGTGATTGAAGGGTGAGGCAGAGGAACTTCTGTCCTTTTCTCTCACTGAATAGGAGCCATTAAAGTGATGGGAGTTCTGGGCTTAGAAGGAACTGGGCAAGAGCAACACAAAACCAGAATGAACACTGACTCGCTCAACTTGGCTCTGTTGCTGTGTAATTGAGAAATGAGCTTCCCGTTTTAGTCATAGCAGTTTCCACAGGCACCCTGACTGCATGCAATGGAAAAACCACTGCGTGAAGAGAATGCTGAAGGCCTGGCAGACCAACTGGAGCAAGAAGATTTGTCTTCCTTGCTGTGTCTGTGCTGGTCTCTTTTTTCCTATGTGTGTGCATGTGTGCTGGAATGTAATTTGGTTCCTTGAGGCTCTGACACTATTAGTTATAGTTGAGGTGTTTCTCTGGGGAGCCACATAATTCCATTTGGTAGTTGGATTTCAGAATTAGATGTAGTTTTCTTCATCAGTTCCTAATATGCTGAATCAATCAGGTTCCCAGATACTTAAGTGAGCTAATTCAACCAGGTAGAGTTAGTAATAATGAGATAACACAGAAAGAAAATACATAACGTTGGGCACCGGTGACCTGTCTTTACCTATCTTTATTTAAGCCTGCAAGAAGATTTATCTGTTGCAGATTTGCAGTACCATTACAAAACAAGCTATTTATCTAGTGTCTTTTGGTCCCTAATGATCAATTCCAAACCACTGCATTAACAGGATTTTATAAAATTTAGTTTAGCTACTTCTAGCTGAAATGGTGTAGGTGACGTTGCCTGAGAACCTGAGGGATCGGGATGGGATTTCTGCCTGTCTTATCCATTTCCAAGGAACCCAGTGCAGAGCTGCTGGAAACTCAAACAAATCACAGGTTTTGCATTTCTTTCTCCCTTTCCTTCACATCTTTTATCTTAGTCTTTTTTGATGCTTGTTTAGTTTGTCTAAAGGTTTGATAATACACATTTCCTGGCTTAAAACAAGAGTTGGATGTAGATGGTTTTATCCAGATGAAATGAAAATCAATGGCAGATATACCTGTAAAAAAAAAAAAAAAGTGTATTGTGAGCCCAGATAAATAGGTGTCAGTGGCCACTGGAGCTCCTGTGATCACAAAAAAACAGTGAAGAAGTTTGTAGGTGCCTGCCAAAAAGGCAGGGATGTAGGGAATTGCTGCCTGGAATAAAATTGATGAAACCCGAGAAGCAGACCTCCTCTGGGGGAATACTAAAAGGAGTAGAACAACTTCCTTAGAGGTGGACTGGCTTAGAGCTGGGTTCAGCCGAACAGTCAGCCATGCTGTTGGAGATACATGAAAGAAATAGCATGGCTGAAGCAAGGAGTTTGATCTGGAAAACTCGGAGAAAAGGTGTAAGAAATGTTAGAGAAGACTCAAAGGTAACAAGATACAGGGAACCTTAAAATGTATACAACGTGACTCATCAACGAATGTACTAGATTGAGATTCTTTTCTTTTTGGACACTGAACTAATAGCAATTCCTCTACCTTTCTACATAGTTCTAGAAGAGCTTAGCAAGGACATTATCCTGTGCTAAACATCAACATTAGAAATACGAACTGGCGAAATTTAAAGTGTTCCAGTTACATTTTGAGATTTTTTTAAATGATTTGATTGTTTAATTTGGAGAGAGAAAAAATAAAACTATTCTGAGTCAAAACATTTATTTGAACTGTTTTCTGTAAATGAAGCTTCATCACATCAAAGCTTCTACTTGCTTCAGAACTAGAAATCAGTTAGTAACAGGATTGGGAGAAGTTGAGTTTGAGGTCTCTGTCTCTTGCTGTAAATGCTTTCTTATGGGATGTTCATCTTGTTTTGGAAAATGCCCCATATGAGGTTAAAAACCATAGATAGGCTCGATTTCTACCTGTAAGCTGGCACTACACCACTGAAGTTAGCTGCTTTTTGCTAGGTTACTGGTTTCTAAGACACTGAAGCCAATAGATACTGGTTTTGAATGAATGCATATTTCTTGTAAGCTACAAAATACAGAAATGTGGTGACTAGAAGTCTTGTTAAAATATCATGGGGAGGTTATTGCTAATAAGGGTGCTAAATTTGGTTAGCTCCAGCACCAGGCAGCTTTGTGGTGACTCCCCATGTTCAGCATTTATGCATGTATATGTAGCACCTATTATAAGGTAAACATTAAAACCAGTTTAAAGGTAAGCCTAATATACCTGTTTTAGAGCAGCTCTGTATCCAAACTGATCCATTTCAAGGCTTCCATTTTTGTTGCAAAATGGAATCTTTTTGCTTGGATGTAGATCCACTTTAACAAGTATGACATTAGAGGGAAGCCTGACTTCATAATTATTTGATGTAATTTAGATGCAAATGAGGACTTCACATTCTGGCAGTCATGCCTTTGTTCTTGTTCTCAGTTCACTGAATTTCATCAATATACAAGGTAGTCCTTTTCAAGGTCATTTTAGGAGGGGAGGATCAAGCTTCACTCTCCAGCCTGTTTTTACTGTGTAGGGCCCAAGCAGTTCTTTCTGCAAAAGCCTGTGGAAGTTGAAAATGCTCTTCCTTCTTTTTTGGTCTGCATCAGATTGGACCCTTTGAGTCTTATTAAGTACCCCATGCTAATGTCTTAATTGCAAAAGTAGTTGAAGGCACTGGTAATGAGGCGTGGAATCACCAACATGCAGGTAGTCAGCTAAACCTGCCTCATGATGAGGGTAATTTAAAGACACTTCAGTTGGTTTCCAGCGTGAAATGGTGGGGATTTATGTTTACTTCCAAGTAAACAAGAGTTCCCTCTTTTATTCACTTTGTGCTTCAGTAAATTCTGAGAAGAGGCCAAGAAATAAATGGGAAGGAAGCAGTACTAGGATTGATCTTGATCTTTTCAGGTCCATTCAGAACTAGTTGGCAGGATGATATGTACATAACCATAGTTCTGGTTTTGTGGAAAACGATCCTGGGTAGTCAGACTGGCATTTCCACAACAGTTTCATTTACTTTGGACCAAAAGTCAGGGGCATCAGTAGGTAGAAGCCCACTTGGAAGCTTTCAGGACAGCTGACTGGAACAGAATCCTGGTTTTCTTCAAAATTGTGATGGTAGGTGGAAAGCTAAAATAAATTGAACTGGTAAAATGAGAAGTTATGTTGGAAAATATATTTATTTTTACTAATTATTGCAAAAGACATTTTTAATTTTAGCAATACTGATGTCTCTGCTGGGTTGATTAGCCAGAGCAATTTGCTATTCTTCTTGCATCGAGGATAGCTTAGTATTCTTTTCGCGTCAAACAAAATAAACACCGTCAGAATTATTTATTTAGGAACCTGAATCTGTGCTCTGGTATTTGCTCGTTGCTGATCATTGAAAATCAAAATAAATGTAATATTCTAATGCAGGCTGAGTTTGATATATATGGCTTGGTAGCGGGGCTTTGGTTTGAGTAGTGAATGTGCGTGGCAGACATGCAAATGAGAGTGGTACATGCCTCGCTTCTTTTGTTCTTACAGAAGAGTCTTGACTGGTTTGGATTTATTGTTTTTATGCAAGCATGTAAAAAACTTTCTAGATGCTTTTTCCTACTATCTTTGACTTGGACATTGGGTAAGATTAAAAGGGCAAAAGAAACACTTAATGAGGTGTTCTGAAATGCTTTCTGGGGATCGTTTTGTTTGGACTGTACAGGAACATTGAAAATTATGTTGTGCTGAATATGAAAGCTTAACTTTTGTGCATTTTGGTGCTGAGGTTGAAAAGGACTGTACCTAAGTACTTTCTTACACTGAAATGACGAAAGCTGTATGATTAATGAAGCTGTGTGACATACCTCAGAGATGCCACTGAAGTCGACAGTTTCGTGTTTATACTTGTAGATTCAGCATTTGTGAGTTCAGAATTTGGCTGCTTAAAATGTCATCGGATTACAAGTGGCAGTTGTAAGGAAACAAGAATACTGAGGTTAGGTTGGGTCATCTCTTCCTTTGCTATTTTCTGGCCGTTCTGCTATTTTGAGACCAGTTTTGAGAAATGTTAGGCTAAATCTGCTCTGTCTTATGCTGGTTAAAAATCAAGGTGCTATAATGAGCTGTCTAGTAGCCCATCTGTTATCTTTCGGTTTTAAATAAACACTTTTTTAAATTATTTTTGTCTGTACCCAGGAGTCATATATGCTGCTTATTTGACACTCTTTTCTCATGCTCACTTGTGGTTTTGTTTTGAACTAAACTGTGTTACCTTGGTAGGAGACTGTGATGACTCTATTAGTGTAAGCATCGAGTGAAAATCATTTTCCAGTCTTGTAATTATCCTCTTAGGAAAAGCTTAATGAAACGCTTTCTGTTACAGATTGGCTGTGATCGCAGCAAAAACCTTGTGGATATTTGTGGAGAAAAAAAATTCCAGGCTTTTGTCGGTGATGCCCTGTCAGTGCCAATCCGAAGTGGTTCTTGTGACGCCTGCATCTCTATCGCTGTCATTCACCATTTCTCAACAGCAGTAAGTCGCCCCTCTGTGCTCCGATGTGCTGCTGTATTGCTGTGCACAACTACTAATGGTATAAAAAAAAAAATGCTGGTTTGGGCTCATGGGAGCAAAAGGGAAGAACAAATGGGGTGAAATTAAAGACTAGTGATTGGTATAAGGATTTGTCATCAGAGTTTGAGACATTCTCTTTAGGTTCTCCTTCTCCCTGTCAGGTGCACTTGCTCCTCCTGGCACTTGGATCTCTGGGTGTTTGTGTTTCATTCTTGTCTGCTTAAAATTAATGACTTTAAGAAGGGGCTTTGCTTTGGGAATCAGAAGATATGTTACTTCCTAGCTCAGATCTTGAACAGATCTCATGATTTTTCCTCTGTGCTTTCATTCTTCATCTACAAAGATCAACAGGGACAGTGGTCATTAGTCTGCCTTATCTCTGGGTTGTGTAAGCTTCTCCTGGAGGAACTGTACAGCAAGCCCATTTCTGGTACCAGAAATGAAGTGAATGCTTCCAAATGCAGTATAAAAATTAGGAAGTGGTCTGTTTTTGGAGAAGACTGGTGTATCTTTATTGGGGTAGTTAGAGGAACTGTGTTTGAGCTGTAAATCTAACTCCTTCAGCTGCTAACTTGGTGTAGGTATTGTTAGGTATGGTAGATTTGGATCTAGGGTTTTAGATATCGATCAGCTTCCTTGAAGAGACGGTGTGTCATTTCAAACTGGGCTGAAATGTCCAGAAAATTTGGGTCAACACAGCACTGTTTTCAAATGGCAGGAGAACTGTGTTCAGGAAAATGGCTTAGCCTGTAATTGTCTCTCTGTACTTGTCCCTGGTGAGGCCGCACCTCAAGTACTGTGTTCAGTTTTGGGCGCCTCACTACAAGGAGGACATCGAGGCCCTGAAGCATGTCCAGAGAAGGGCAACGAAGCTGGGGAAGGGTCTAGAGAACAATTCTTATGAGGAGCAGCTGAAGGAGCTGGCGTTGTTTAGCCTGGAGAAGAGGGGGCTCAGGGGAGACCTTGTTGCTCTCTACAATGATCTTAAAGGAGCTTGTAGTGGGATGGAGGTCAGTCTCTTCTCCTAAGCACTAAGTGATAAGACAAGAGGAAATGGCCTCAAGTTGCAGCAGGGGAAAATTTAGGTTGGATATTATGAAAAATTTCTTCACGGATGGGGTTGTGAAGCATTGGAACAGGCTGCCCAGGTGAGCTGTTGAGTCACCATCCATGGAGGTCTTCAAGAAATGTGTAGATGTAGTGCTTAGGGACTTGGTTTAATGGTGGACCTGGCAGTATTAGGTTAAAGGTTGGACCAGATGATCTTAGAGGTCTTTTCCAACCTAAATGATTCTGTGAGTTATTTACCAGTGCTTGGCCATTAGTGGATTATGGTGTTCTGTACTCATGCATGTCGGACAGAAATGGACGTTGCCCAAAATGCAGAGTGGAAAAAATTCCTCTGGTCTTCATTGTATTTGGGGGGTGGGCAGATGGATGACAGTAAGCAGGACGTACTGCCAGGTCTGTTATTATGTCTGTCTGTTTATATACCAACTTCCCACTTCTGCTTTCCTTTTGTAGGAAAGGAGGCTGGCAGCTATCCGTGAGCTAGCCCGGCTTCTGAGACCTGGTGGAACAGCACTCATTTATGTCTGGGCAATGGAACAAGAATACAAAAACCAGAAGTCTAAATACCTTAAGGAAAAACATGGCAATAAAGACAAGGAGGAGGAAATCAGTTCTGGCGTGGCCCAGAGACTGCTTGATGATCAGATGCCTGATAGCAGCAGCCAGGACTCAGCGTGTACTGACCAACTCCTTGACGACTCAAAGGACAAAGGCTGTGGTGCAAAGCCAGTGCCAGACTCCAGACTGCCTGTTCACACCAACCGAACCTCCTTTCACTCTCAAGATTTGCTGGTTCCCTGGCACCTCAAAGCTGGCACTAAAAAGAGAGGGGAAAGCATTGATACGGTGTTGTTTCCAGCTGGCTCTAAGGAATTGCAAGGACCCAGCCCTGTTTTCCACCGCTATTACCATGTCTTCTGTGAAGGTGAACTGGAAGCAGCGTGCAGATCCCTGGATGGTGTGAGGGTTCAAAAGAGTTACTATGATCAGGGAAACTGGTGTGTGGTTCTAGAAAAGTTGTAGTCTGTGGTATTTCCTCTGTTACCTGTTTTTTCTGAAGTACTTTTAGTGCAGGCTATAGCCATTACCTCTTTTAAAATAACAGAATAAAAGATTGTTTATTGAATTAATAACTAGCTCTGTGTGCCTGTGTTAACGAAATAATGACCAAACTCAGATATTACCTCCTTGGAGTGTTTATTTCACTTCTGTGAATTACAGGGAAGAGGATGCAACAAGTAAAATACTGGCCATGGAAGTCAGTAAGGCCAGGGTTGAGCTTTTAAAGAGAACGGCCTGGTTCTCCTTTCTGTTACACCAATTTATGCTGATATAGCTGTAGTGGCCTCTCTGCAAACCACCAGTTATTTGAAGTGGAGCTCTGAGCTGATCACTGCAACCAGGAAGTACAAAACTGTTTGCAGTATAAACTTTGGGTCAGACAGGAGGGAATGAATGGCCTGTGAAGCAGTTTGGCTGAAGAGCCAAATCATTGCCTGAAGTCTAGCAGAGGGTCCTGCCTGGTTTTGCGTCTGTCAAGGGGTCACAAATATCTTGCAGCTTGCAATTTACTCTCTTTTCAGAGTCGTGATACTAATAATTTCCTCAAGGGGAATTGGAAAGCCAGTGGCGATACCACAATTGTTTTTTCTCTTTCAAGCACCCTCAATTCATGCTGTCACTCCCCAGGTTCCTCTAGTTCTTCATTCTAATGTCGTTTGAAAGCTCCTCTGAGCTGTAAGGTTGCCCAGTGGGACTTACCAGAGCAGCTCAGCTAAACGCCCGCCTTCCTGGGAGCACAGGGCTCTGCCCCTGCAGCACCAGAGCTTGTGGTGTAGTGCCAGCTTAGGTGCCCCTGAAAAATTCAGGAAAAAGAGTAAATTAAGGGCAGAAACAGTGCAAATTTTCTGCAGGATGGTTTCAATCCATAAATGCTGGTAGCGGAACAAGTTTTATTTATTTGTGCTCCAGAAGAACTGACGCTGAGCTGGCTGACTCATAGTTACGCAGCCGCTGCTGCCGTTGCCTGCAGTGACCAGCACAGAATCACAGCAAGATTTATTTAACACAGCCCTCGTGCTATCAAAGGGGCACGCCACCTGCAATGCCTTTCCAGAATTAAAATATAATGGACTCGCTTTTTCAGGGTGAATGGCTATTGGTGTCTCTGAAACCCAGAACTGCAAGTTTATGCCTTCATTGCCCTTTTCACTGATGCATTGCGTGTGGATAGCTCTACAGGATAAGCAGGTCATGGCTGCTGTAATTAATGGCATCTGAACCAAGGTGTCTGTAGCGACAGGACAAGGGACAATGTTTTTCATCTGAAATGGAATAGATTTGAATTGGATATCAGGAAGAAAATTTTCACAGTGAGGGTGGTGAGGCCCTGGAACAGGTTGCCCAGAGAAGTTGTGGGTGCCCCATCCCTGGAAGTGTGGAAAATGAGGTTGGCAGGGCTTTGAGTGACCTGACCTAGTGAGCTCCCTATGGCAGGGGGTTGGACTAGATCGTCTTGAAAGGTCCTTTCCAACCCAAACCATTCCATGATTCTATCCCAAATTGTGAGGACTTAGAGGTCAGCTGTGTACCCTTGGCCTTCTCCTGGCTGCCTTAGGCTTGCTGGCTGAAGGGGTTGCTGTGCTGGCAGCCTCCTCCCAGTTACCATTTCCCCTAGGTTCTGATATTTTTCCCCCATCATATAACAGAGAAAATCTCAGGGAAAGGACAGCGAGTGAGAGAGGAGCTTGCTACTACCACAATTCATCTGGCCTGTGCCTTGCTCAGTGTCTGCTCCCAAAGAGCACTTGGAGAAGATGATTTTGTTCCTCAGCTGCACGTACTGTCGCTGGAGCAGCAGCCTTGTCCTAGCTGATTTCTTTTGTTTGAGCCACATGGAGGCAAAGAGGCACATCCTTGGCAGGTGAGCCCTCGTGGGCATGCTTGGGAGTTGTTTTGCATATATTCAACACATACCACGTAGCTGGTAAGCAAGGTCTTCATGTGTGTTTGTGAACTTCTGCAGGAGAACTTCTGCAGGAGAAGCCTTGTTTGCTCCTTGGTAACATCTGTGGTCAGCCTGCTTGTAGGAGTGACGTGAGCAAGTCCTGGTGCCCTCAGGTGAGATGTGTAGGTGAAAACTGAAGACGTACCCATGTAGGAGCTTGGGTCTTTGCTGGGCGTTTCAGCTTGGTTTGTGTCCCAGCAGAGCCACAGAGGACAAGAAGCTGAGCTCAGACCCTTGGCCAAGAGGGGAACTTTCTTATCCTTGCTTCTGCTCACAGCTGACATGTCATGGGCAGAGGGCAGTGCTGGGAAGACATGCCGGAGTGTGCTGTGCTGGTAGTTACTTACATCACGAGTAAAGAGAAACACTGAGTAATATATGTTCAAGCTAAGAAAACCTAAGGAGTTGTGGCAGTTAGCTGTGAGAACATGGTTGGTGTTTTACTTGGCATGACCTGCTGCAGAGAAACCTGCCTGCTGGTTGTTAATGATGTATTTTTGCAGGATTGCTCCAGCATGCTTTCTTCCCTCTGGGACAGTTTCCAACGAGCTTTTATTCCCAACAGGGCCAGTTTTCAGAAGGACCCTCTCTGTGTGCTGCTCTGGCAGTGGGGCATGGTGTGAGCAGGGGCTCGGTGCAGGGCACCCCGCAGGCTCCGGCTGCTGGGGCCTGGGTGCAGCAGCACACACAGCTCCCGGGTGGCCTCAGGATGGTGACAGAGGGCAGGGACTGACTAAACTGGGCTGCCTTGTCATTTCAGGTTACTCTGTATTGTATTCATTCGGGACAAGGGAGGAGGACCGCATTGCTTATGCTCCTCATCTGTGTAGCCATGTGTTTACGGGTGCCTGGATGCCTGCTGAGCACACAGCAGCTTTTCTGCTTGCTTGTGAGTGCATTTCCATAAGGATATATAAGGTGCTGGCAAGAAAAACTGCTTGAAATAGTCCAAAGCTGCCATATCATGACCTTGTGTGAAATTCTGAAAGTGGCTTTGTGGTAGTGCTCCATTACTCAAAGGCACAAAGTACTCTTGTTGTGAGGTGGTGCCTCCAAATTCACCGCCGGTGCTGAGCTGAGCATGGACTTAAACACTTCTAATCAAGGGCCCTACTGCAGCAAACAAACCCTGGAAGTTGAGCATGGACTTCGTGTAGCAAAGTGATGTTACTGGTTGTGAAAGCAGACTCTCACATGGAGAATGCCACCTTGGGAAATGCTGGCTGGCAGGTTAAACTTGCCATAATTCCTTACCAGAGGGGGTTTTCCTGGCATTCCCAGGGCAGTTCTGCACAGAGAGCAGGGTGCTGCTCATCTGCGAGGGCTGTGAGCTGGAGGCCTGGTCCCAGCAGCACAGCAGCTCTTCAAAGACGTGTGAAGAGTTGAAATGACTCTGACATCCTCCAAGGCTTGGAAATATTCTGAAATATATATTTGATTAAAGCCAGACAGTCTCTTTAGATGCTCAGAGAGGATGCAAATGCTGATGGAGAAAATGATGAGGGAGGACGACAGGTAGGTGTTAACAAAATCTATTGCGGAGCTTTATTGAGGAGCTCATTACAGACCAGAATTACGTGCCACCACCGATGCCCTCTGCAGCTCTCGCTCACCCCTGTTTTCTTCCTGGAAGCGTAATGAGCTGAAGCTCTTTTGGGTCAACAGTTGGATTTAAATGTTACAGGTTTCACAGTGCAGTGGTTTTCATAATAACCGTGATCCGTTTTTTGGCCTTATTTAAATAACAGATGTGCTTAAATGGTTATTCATTTGTGGTCTAGAAGATAAAGGGAAGGCAGAGCTCCACGTGGGTACGACCTGTGCTCTGAATGCCAGTGCATCTGCTACTGCAGTCCTCCCCCAGGGCCAGGCAGGCATCCTCAAAATGCCTCTCAGTGCAGCCTGCAGGTGGGGATTCCTGCTCTGCCCCAAATACCACCGTTTTTTTTAGCCCTTGACACATGTAGGCAAACACCTGGTGTGGGGACCAGAGGTGGCAATTTGTTTTGGGGGTCACTGTCCCCCTTGTTCCCAGTCTTTGGTTCCATGGACCCCCAAGGCCACCCCACCCCATCAGACACATCTGTCCGCTCATGTCTCGCCTTGTCCTGCCTTGGCAAAACAAGCACTCCAGAGCAGCAGAATGTTGGCATGCTGGAAGCTAAGTGTGCAAATGATGTCATTTGCTGTCCTGGGGACAGACAAGAAAATGAAACCTGCAAAGCACCAAGGGCACGTCCTGGTGCGGTGGTGCCTGTGACAAACCTCCCCCGGGTCTCAGGGAGGCTGGGTTTGTCTGGAAGTGCTCAACTTCAGCTTTGTGGGCAGAGGCTTAGGAGAGCAGATGGCAAGGGGTGGCATACTGAGCGGTGTGGGGACCTCAGCCTCTTCCCAGAGAGCTTGAAGGACTGGCCTCAGCAGAGTAAGCAGAAGATGAATCACACAGAATCACAGAACTGCAGGGGTTGGAAGGGACCTCAAGAGATCATCAGGTCCAACCCCCCTGCCAGAGCAGGTTCCCTAGAGCAGGCTGCCCAGGTGGGCATCCAGATGGGCCTTCAATATCTCCAGAGAAGGAGACTCCACGGCCTCCCTGGGCAGCCTGTTCCAGTGCTCTGTCACCCTCACTGTGAAGAAGTTCTTTCGTATGAGCTCCCGTACTGCTTCTCATGGCCACTGAATTCAGCAGAGAGGGGAAAGCAGTGGGAAAGGCAATTTCCCCATTTTGGAACTTCACCAGTAATTTTGTTATGATGGAAGAATTCTTGATAGATTCATATATCAGTCCTTGATCAAAGCATCAAAATCTGCTTGGGAACCTATCTCTGGTGATTCCAAAAGAGCGTTCTAAGAGAATGTTCAGGTCCTTACTGAGCAATAGAAGTCTTAAGTGTGTTACTTGTTAGTTGCTTTAAAAAAACAACTAAACAAGCTGTTGCCATACTTTTAGTGAAGTTTGACAGGATTTTTTTTTTCTGTGCACAATTTCCAAGACAATTTTAGTGAAATCTATGATGAAATATGTGGTCAGTGAGAAGTTCTACGTGTGAACAAAATGCCACTTCCACATGCAAGAAACTTTAAACTTTCATTTTAGGTAAATTCCTTGCTCACGAAATATGAAAATAAAAAGCAGATATAGAAAAATCCTAATTCTCTCCCTCAGAGTAAGTCATGCTTCTGCTCTTGGACTTTCTGGTTAGCCTGATATTTTTCTACCTGTTTTGCGTGAATCTGTGAGAGGTTTCAATGCACAAAATGTACAAATTTCCTTTTTTTACGGGGGACTGTATTTACGAAAGCTTCCAAAGTGGGATTTGGTTGCCTTCTCTGCCTTGCCTTCTACACGGTTAGTAGTATGTACTGCCTTGTCCCCTTGTTTCTCTCCTTTGCAGTGATGCCTAGAAAACACTGGAACAGGGTGCTATGAATAGTTATTCCCTGCCACACAGCTGGCTGACTCATTGCTCCCCTCGTCTGCGTCCCTATTTCCTGCTGTCTCGTTCTGTACCTTCTCTGGAGCGTGCGCTCTTTGTGTAGTGCAAGTGTTGCTGGTTCCTCGTCTGCGGCTGTATTCATTAGGTTTGGTTCCACGGTGCATGTTCTTTGCTGGCGAAGGCCCACTGAGGTGTGTCCTCTGTTACACTGCAGATCCCATCCCTCAGCTGTGCTGAAAACTGCTTGAGAGAGCTGCACAGATGAAAAAGTGCATGAGCTGCATAATCTACAGGAGAAAAGAGGTCTGAGACAGCGGAGATTCCCCACATGAAGGTTATTCCTGCAGATCTGTCCTGTGGGCCCACACAGCAGAAGATGCAGTTTGACCCGCTCCTAAGGTTTTGCTTTGCCGGATCTCTCTGTTTTTTGTTGTTGTTGTTCATTTGTTTGTTTTATGCGCGTGATGACGTGTTTATAATAAGCTTTTTCAAAAAGTGACAGATGAATTACAAACCATCAAGGGAATGAAATTCAAACCGAAATTGCTGTGTTGGCAAACAACACTCCATTTTCTTGCTTCTGGAAAAGCTGCTGCATGACGGGAAATGGTGAAGCCGAGTGAAGACGGAGGAAGATGTGCACTTCAGAAGAACCTGGCAGGTAGTCCCCTTTAATCCCGCAGACATCAGTCTGCTCCTTGCAGACAAAGCAATTAATCTGTACAAGAGATGCAGATATGTAGGTCAAGGTCTTTTCTCCCAATTTATGTACTCAGAGCAGTTTGAGAGGTACAGGAACAAAATGTCTGGAGCTGAGGGTAATTCATCTTGTCTCAGACATGTCACAGACTTGTTCAGAGGGGCAGTATTTTAGTGAAGGTTTGACAAACAGAGTGGTAGTCCAGTGCTGGGGCAGAGGGGTTTCGGCCGTAGTTCATGTTGAAAATAAAGGACCTCCTGAGCAGATAGCATTATTTGTCCTGAACATACATGATGGGTCCAGAGCAGGCCTAGCTGCTGCTGTGGCCTGCATCTCTCTGGCCTGAACAGGGCTGGGTCTCTTAAATCCTTCCATGCTATGACTGATCGTGCTTTCATCCAGAAAAGCTTGAACTATCTCTGAGCTTCAAGGAGGTTGAGGACTTCTGCAAACAAAGTGGGCCATGCTGCACAGGAGGGGCAGTGATAAGGATGCTTTGAGAAATGGCCAACTTGTGAGGTTTGGGCGCTGCCTTGAGATACAGATAGGAGGAATACACAAAGCAGAACTCCAACTACTCAGTGCATATGTTTAGGCCTGCAAGGCTATGACATGGAAGGTTTCCTCACTGCAATTTTAGTCGTGTTATTTTGCAACCATCCCAGTCCTCCCTGTTTCCTTGTTGCTGGGAATTGAGGTGCAACGCATGCCTACTAGCAGAACAGCCTGCTATGGGTTAGGTGCCCTTGGACCAGCTTGATGTTAGAGTCAGTCAGAGGAGGCCAAGTCAAAGGCCTCAGAAAGAACTTTTGGACTGTGAAATAAGGAATTCAGAAGAAAGGGCTCATTGTGTTTCAAAACTGACAGAAGGAAAGGGCATAGGGGCAAGAAAGATGATCCTGGCAATTACAAGCCTGTCAGTCTCACTTCAGTGCTTGGTAAAATTATGGAGAAGATTATTCAGGGAGTTACTGAAAAACACCTAAAGGACAATGCAATCATTGGTCAGAGCCAATATGGTTTAACTAGGGGAAAGTCACGTCTAACAGACTATTTCTTTCTACGGCAAGGTCACCCAGCTAGTTGACCAAAGGAAGCCAGGCAATGTAGACTTTCTGGATTTCAGTATAACTTTTGATACTGTCCCTCACAATATCCTTTGGGACAAAATGACCAGAATCTGGTTAGATAAAAGTATAATAAGATGGGTGAACAGTTGGCTGATGGGTCGGGCCCAGAGGGTTCTTGTAAATGGGGTTACATCAAGCTGGTGACCTGTCCCTAGTGGGGCTCCCCAGGCCTCTGTTTTAGGGCCAGTCCTCTTCAGTGTTTTCATTAATGATTTTGATAAAGGAATTGAAGGTTGTTGGAGCAAGTTCACAGACGATACCAAATTGGGTGGAGCAGTTGAGTCTGTCAAGGTTGGGGAGGCCTTGCAGAGAGATTTGGACAAATTAGAGAGCTGGGCAATCACCAACAATATGAAGATTAACAAGATCAGGGGCTGGGTTCTGCACCTGGGAAGGGGCAACCTTGGTTTTATGTACAGACTGGGAGGACAAGATGCTGGAGAGCAGCTCCACAGAAAGGGATCTGGGGGTTTTGATCCCCAAAAGCTGAACATGAGCCAGCAGTGTGCCTTGGCAGCCAGGAGGGCCAACCGTACCCTGGGGTGCATCAGGCACAGCACTACCAGTCGGGCGAGGGAAGGGGTTGTCCTGCTCTGCTCTGCGCTGGTGAGGCCTCACTGCTTTCTGCCCAGGAAAATGGCTACAGTGGGCTGCCAGACCCCTTCTGCCTGATTTAACTGCAGGAGAGGGAACAAGGCTGGTAACCCCACAGGGATAGGTGTCTTGTATGGCATTGAGTCAGATGTCTGTTTTTCTCAAGCATGGGGTCAAGACATCATCTGAAATGAGTCCCTGGTATGTCTTTAGAAAGTGTGGCCACTTGACAAAGGGCAACTGTGTCTGGGATGCTTCTCCAGGGGTGGCTGGGTGAGGACCTGTTCTTCACAATTTGCCTTTCCTCAGGGATGTGTGGTACTTCAGGTGATAGAGTTACAGCCTTCAAAAAGGTTTACAGACCTCCATGGGATGTTGAATTATGTGAGAAGCAGATGGAAAAATACACTCCTTTTTCTTGGCAATGAGTCCTTTCACTGCTGTAGAACATTTTCAGAATTTAGGGCAAAGTCCTTGGAAGTGCCCAGATTCTGCTCCAGCAGGAACAGTTAGTGTGGCTTTCTGCTCTACAGAAATGCATGCATTTCTGTGCAATCAGAAGCAGCCTGCTGTGCTAGTCTAACACATTTCTTTTATTCTGCATTCCTGATCTGACTCTGAATTGTGTTTAGAAATTTGCCCATTTTGACATGATTCCTTGTTTTGCTCCCCAGGCAATTCCAGCATTTCTGTCCCACTGAAGGAAAGCTGCAATAAAAGCTCTTTCCCTCTGTTTCTTTCCCTCTGCCCAGGTCTGGTCTGTGCTGGCTGATGGTCATCGATTTCTGCCCCCTTTAATGAGACAGACACAGAGGCGCTGCTTTGCATGAAGCCACCAGGACAATTGTGAGAAACAAAGTTGTGTTTTTGCAGTAGAGAATTATTTTTCTTTATTCCAAGGTAGATGTGTAGTCATAATAAGGAGAAATACTAAGTAGATAAGTGGACAGTAGAAGTCCTCACTGTTCCAAAATAAGGCAGAAGCTTGAGTAAAAGAGGATGAGCAGTGTGGGAACAGTAAAACAAAGATCGCAAGTTCTCAAAACATAAGAAAGGAGAAATTAAAGTGTCGAAAAAAAGAAAAATTGTACATATATGGTATAGAGGAGCATCAAGTAGCTTGTGAACCTGTAGTACTCAGCCAATGAAGAAACAGGGGAGGTGATCAGGCATCAGGTAATAGGGAATAAAAGGTTACGATGTGTTTACTGAAATGCGCTCCTGATTGACAGGACGCCCGCCATTGCAATCGCGAATAAAATAGCTTCACAGAAGATCCTGTCTGAAGAAAATTATTTGAGATTTTTCTCACACAATGAAAATGCTTGAACATACAAGCAGTTTATTAAAAGGGATCAGCATCTGCATGGTGTAATGGTTCCCAGACCCTCCCTGCTAATATCAGAACAAATGAAGAGACAAAAATAAACAAACAAACCAACACCTTGGCATTTACCTTGGCTAACATATTTGCAGATTAAGGCAAAAGCAAACATTCAGTGTGTGTAACATTTCCTTAATTGGTGAGAGAACGTCCCTGGCAAGTCTTCCCAGAGGTGTTTACATGGCACTGTGTCAAAAGTTGCTGTCACACCTGGCTGCTGCCAACTGATTTATCTCTGTGCACTGCACTTGCTCCATTCAGCGGTGCCCTGTGCTGGGTGAATCAGTCTGGTACTTGGTCCGCAAGCTCTCTGTATAGTTCCAGGGAGATTCGAAAACTGAAATGAAATAACTCAGATATGTGTGTGGGTTTGGGCTTAGGCAAGTGGCTGTAGGTTCTTAAAATTCTGTGAGTTGCTGCTGCTCACTTCTTCCTATGAAGCTCTACTAGGAAGATTTTTTTTAAAGGCATTTCTGAATGTAGACTAGGAGAATAAAGAATGGGTGAAAATGCTGCCAGTTCGACGTAGTCTTAGTGTCTGAAACACAGCAGAGGATTGAATTACTGCAACTTGGTGAAAAAGGAGAAAAAGATAACTGTATGCTATACTACTCTTCTCCGCTGCTAAATATCCCCAACTCCTGTCTCTTAAAGGACTATTTTAATCAATTACAAGGTTGCTCTAGAGCTATGCTTTTTTTTTTTTTTTTTTTTTTTTTTTTTTTTTTAAATGACAATGGCTTATGGGCCAGAAAAATCAATAATCCAAACGAATAACCAATATGTTGCGGGCAATATTGTACTTTGCTCTTCCTCTCTGCCCAACTGGGACTGCAGTGGCTGTGGGTCTTTGTGCCTGTAAACCTGTCTACACAATGCTGTGGACAGCATGCTTTGACTGTAAAGCCACAGCTAGGGGGAGTCAGTGCTAAATTCATAGAATCATGGAATCGTTTAGGTTGGAAAAGACCTCTAAGATCATCAAGTCCAACTGGTTATCCTAGCACTGCCTATCACTAAACCATGTCCCTAAGCATCACATCTATGTGTCTTTTGCATCCCCCCAGCAATGGTGTCTCAACCACTTCCCTGGGCAGCCTGTTCCAATGTTTTACAACCATTTCAGTGAAGAATTTTTCCCCAATATCCAAACTAAAGCTTCCTTGGTGCAACTTGAGGCCATTCCCTCTTGTCCTATTGCTTGTTGCTTGCGAGAAGAGGCTGACACCGAGCTCCCCACAACCTCCTTTCAGATAGTTGTAGAGTGCAATGAAGTCTTCCCTGGGCTTCCTCTTCTCCAGACTAAACAAGCCCAGTTCCCTCAGCTGCTACTCATAGGACTTGTTCTCCAGACCCCTCACCAGCTTTGTTGCTCTGCTCTGGACTCACTCAAGCACCTCAATGTCCTTCTAGTAGCAAGGGGCCCAAAGCTGAACATAGTACTCATGGTGTGGCCTCACCAGAGCAGAGTACGGGGGACAATCACTTCCCTGGTCCTGCTGGCTACGCTATTCCTGATACAAGCCAGGATGCAGTTGGCCTTCTTGTCCACCGGAGCACACTGCTGGCTCATATTCAGTCGGCTATTGACCAATATCCCAGGTCCCTTTTCACCAGGCAGCTTTCCAGTCACTCTCCCCATAGCCTGTAGTGTTGCATGTGGTTGTTGTGCCCCCAAAACAGTTGCAAGACTGGCACTTGCCATTGTTGAACCTCATGCAGTTGGTCTCAGCCCATTGGTCCAGCCCATTCAGATCCCTCTGTAGAACCCTTCTGCCATTGAGCACATCAACACACGCACCTAACTTAGTGTCACCTGTGAACTTACTGGGGGTACATTCATCACCTCATCCAGATAATTGGTAAAGATACTTAAGAGAACTGGTCCCAATGCTGACCCTCGGGGGACACCACTAGTGACCAGCAATCAGCTGCTTTTAACTCCATTCACCATGGTCACCCAGCCAATTTTTAACCCAATGAAATGTACGCCCGTCCAAACCATGAGCAGCCAGTTTCTTCAGGAGAATGCTGTGGGAGATTGTGCTGGTTAGCAGGAGTTCCTGTAATGCAAATGGTGATGCTGATTCCTCCTAACTCTCTCACGTTCCCTGCCATAACTGATAGAACAGCCAAGGACTTCCCTGTTCTGCTGAACCTCTGGACTTGTTATACAACTTGGTTTTGGGACCTCTCAACACCAGAACAGTTCAAACAGGTTTCAGTGGGAGTCAGGCGTCTCTGCCATGTCACACAGAAAAGGCTATGACTTTCTGTCTGCCACATGCTGGGGGTTGAGGAGCTGTGTGTCCTGGTGCTGTCCACAATGTGGACTAAGAGCCTGTTCCCCCCAGGCACCTCTCCCTCTTACTTGGACAGTGGGGTGTAGAGAAATCATGGTTCTTGTCAAGGAATAGTGGATTTCCTTCCAGCATCTGTCTGGTTATGACAGATGATCTGGCAGTACCCCTCTCAGCTCACCCTGCCCTTAGATCCAGACACCCTGAGCCAGGTGGAAGGCCTGCCCTATATAATACAGCAAGCCTCTAAAGGATGGGTGTTGCTTGATCAGCTGCCTGCAGGAGACACTAAAGAAAGAAAAGAAAGGTGGTAAAGGGGTCAATGATTGATAGGACCTACAGAAAAAAAAAAAAAAAGAAAAAAGAAAAAAAGAAGAGGAACCAAGAGAGAAATTGTTTCCTATGCCATTAGTGAGATTCCAAGTGCTGGGAGAGTACAAAAGAGCAAAACAGACCTGGGTAGGAGGAATGATGACCAGAAGGAGGGAGAGCTGTGTGGTTAAGTGTAGGCAAGTGTGCTTTAAAGAAGGTATATGCAGAGACTCCCTCAAAAATTGACAAGCAATGGTGCCAGTGAGGTGGAAAGATCTAAAACATTGTCTTATATGTAATGGGCACCTTGTCTTCATGCTTGAAAAGCTGCAAGTCAAAAACTGGAAAGGAGAAAGGTGTTGGTCAGAGAGTGAAGAGGAATGCTGAACGTATGTTACCGGTCTCTTCTTGCCCAGTGCAGTGTAACAACGGAGAGACAGAGGATGAAAAGGAGATGTGGATGGAAGCTCTGAGTCAGAGGCAGAAATGAAACACACATAGCTGGGAAGGCAGAAGGTAGAAATAACAAAGTACTGCAAATGGCTGATGGAGGGGGTTACAAAGTGCCTGAAGGCCAGGCATAGGATCATAGAAAGATTCATGGACCTCTGGAGCCATGTAATCCAACATAGTGCTCAAACCAGACAATTTCAGTTAGAGGAAGATGCTCTCAGGGCTTTGTCCAGCTAACTTCAAAAAAATTTCAAAGATTGAGGTTCTGTGACTTCTGTGGGCATTTCTCCATTAACCTTGATGCAGACCAGAGATGCTTTCTGATAGGGCTGATTACCAGTAAGAAACTTTTTCCATTGAGGAGACTGTATTACCAGTTCCTGAAATAATTCATGCAGCTCCAAGGAAGTGTATCCTATTACATTTCTGTATCCTAAAGGGTGGCTATAGTTGGGCATCGTGAAAACTACCAGAAGGAAGAAACCACATTCAATGCAATTTCCTGAATTTAGATGTAAAAGGTTTCAGTCCTCTTCTCCTGGAGGTGTTTACCTCACTCATGTAGCCATGGACCACTTGAGCTCTTCTGAGCTTTTCCTTTTGAGTGAAGAACCATGAAGAGCAGTGCTTTTATGCCCTAAACCATATCTGGAACTTGCTTTGGTTCTCACTGAAATAATCTCCCTTCCTTTACTCACTTTTAAAATTTATTTTATTGACTTTTAATATTTGTTCCTTTGAGATATTATCTTTCTTCATGCCTTGGGAAATAGTGATGTCCTGTTCTTATGCCAGGATTAGTCATCTCTTCTTGGCAGAACCACTACAGAATGTGAAACTTTTCCATGTGCTGGACCTTATAGTCCACATATATACAAATAAGAATGTGCTTCATACATGCAAGTGAGATTAAAGTTGACCAAGAGAGTTGACATCTATCACATCTATGTTGATACTGGATATAAAGTAACTAGAGTGCATTTCAGCCTTTAAGAGATAAGTCAGTGAAGGAAGTCAGGAAGTTGCTTTAATATATTAAGAGATATAAGAGCAGAGAAATTGTAAGAACAGTTTATAGGAAAGAGCTTATAAACTATGACTTAATAACAACAGAGCATGAGAGTGGAGAATGGAAACCAATAGTGATCAGTTAAATGGCGTGATCCCAACAGGAACAATTAAAGTAAATGTCTATCAGAGATATTAAATATAGGCTAGGAAAAACAGCAATCAGTGTGAGTGATAGCAGGCTGCTAGTGTGCATACAGGATGAAGAGAACTCCCGAAAAACAAAAGAGAAAGTCAGCTGCATAGGTAAATCTCTCCTGAGCAGAGCTCGGGCATGATCCGCATGAAGTAGAAGACGATGAGCATGTCTGGGGAACCATGAGCCAGAAATTATTGTCATGCAGCTGTCACTACATATAGCAAATAGCAAATGTTCTGAATTACGCCAGATATCCCCCTGACAAAGTATGGGAGATACTGGGTGGATGGGGAGCCATCCCAAACACTTATATAATGAGAGATCTAGAGCAACAATGTTTTCCCTCCATAGAGGATTTTCAGGTTTACTGGAATACAGATGACATTTAGTCTCAGAATTTCAGTTCTGTTCATCTGAAAAATTTGCACTTGCAAAGGGTAAAGATCTGTATAGAAAAACTGAAGAAGATTAATAGTTACTGTCTCCAGCGTGCTTTGTTTTGTGTATTCTTCTTGCTACTACAATTAAGGACTTCTTCATAACTGCTTTGTGTGTCACTATGGTTTTATATAATTTACTGGGGAGAAAAGAGGGAAAGACATTTAATTCATCATTGCAAATTTCTTTTATGTGAGCTAATGCACTTTATATGAAGTGATTATGCTGTCAACAGCAGCATTTGGACCCTAATTTATTATGCAAATAACTTGCCTGGCATTGACTAATATGTGTCCTCCTGGGGCAGAATCAAAATTGCATGGCTTTGTCCAAACTGCTCTGAAAGGCCATACCTGACATCTCGAGTGGCCAAAAATGAATCGTTTTCTTTCTCGTGCCTGCTTCCTTACCAGGTATTTGCTGCAGGAGTGCTTGCTGAATGCAGACAGCCTCTGCCTGAAGGTGTTCTCATCTACAGGTTTCTAGGCTGAGCCACCTCATCTAACTTTGAAAGACACTGGTGTTGACGCCTACCTCTCAGGTCAACATCTAGACTCTGAATAGTTATCAGAGACAAATAGGGACTTGATGGTGTTATTTATCTGGCTGAATTTATTTTGAACATAATGCTCAATATGTCTCCTGTCAGAGGCTGAACCCCATCGGGGTTACAAAACTAAGACTTTTTCTCAGACATATCTCGAAGTAGTGTTGCAGTCTGATCTTGATTCTCATCACTGACATTCATTTTACCTTTGAGAATGCCAGCTATGTTCTTATTTTGAAATCTTCTCCTCCCCTTGCTCCTGTGGTGCTTTTCCTTCCTGAGCCTCCTGCATTTCCAGTCACTCTGTGCATGTCCTTGAGTGAGTTTTTTCTTCCTTCCCTTCCTTTAGATGGGCTTCATAAGGCTCTGCCCTTGTTCATCTCTTCTCCTTATCATGATGTTGTCTCACCCACAAATACAAATGTAATTATCATTGGTATGCAGACAACTTGCAGGTCAAACTCTCCATTCCAGGCTTGTTTCTTTGTGACATTAAACTCATGGTCTCTCCTTTGGATCAGACACAACTCACTGTGGCTAAAATAAAGTTTGTTACCTTCTCTCAGGCTGCACATTTTCATGGCTGGTGTGCTGCAACATTTATTTTCTTTTGGCCTCAGGAATGCAATGTTACCACATTTATATCTGGTTAGATACCTGTATCCAGTGTGCTACTGCAGATTATCTTCCCAGATTCTCATTTTGTCTTGCCACACTCCTTGTGTTCCTTCACTAACCCCCTCTTTATCTCACCCCAGTTTTTCATTGTTTTCAAGATCTTCGGGATGTATCACGAACCACAATGTTAAGTGAAAGATAAAGAAGATCTTAAGTCCCGGGAGTGAAGAAAAATAGCCTATGTGATACAAGAGGCCAGCAACACCAATTTTGTGGTTGTAGGTCTGAGGGCACCACAACCTCATCATGGGCAGCCCCTCCACATTGGCAGCTTTATGGAAATACATCTAGGAAATACGGACTGAATCAGACACACACAGACCGCTGTCTGACATGAAACTCATTTCTCCCTCTTGAGTGGGCTGTCTGTGCATCACCATTACAAAACAGCAACCCCAATGACTGCAGTTGATTTTCTTTTGATTTTGCAAAAGCAAAGGCAAAAAAAAAAAAAAAAAAAAAAAAAAAAAGAATTCACAAGCAAATAAGATGGAGATCTGTCTCACTGTAATATTAGTAAGTAACTTTCTCCAATGCGGAAATACCCTGTATTATCACTCTAGCATGATGGCAAGCTGATCTTTGCTGTAAAAGATATGTATATCTACAAAAATAAAGGAATATCAGTGTTCTATCTCAGCAATCAACAATATCAAATGGCATATTTATTCTTAACTATGTCTTTGTCTTATATTTGTACTGACATTTAAATTAAAAGGAAAACTATTGAGCTGAAGTGTAATGCAGTAGAATAAGTGCAAAATATATATTTTTATAAATGATCTTGTGCTTCTTCACATGATGTTTTGTTTTAGAATCTAGATCAAACCTGAAATAGATTCCAAGTCCTAGACAGAATTTAGAAATTATTAACATTTAAAATAGTCTGCTTCTGAGCCGTCCTGTCTCCTCAGCTAGATCATCTTTGATGCCTTCTGCAAAGCAGAAGATAGAGAAGCACATTTCTCATCACACTCTACTGCTCAAACACATATCAGTCCCTAATGTCAGACTTCTCATACCCTTGGATGAGTTCAGAATATAAACTTTCAACTGTGGAACTGCTAAAGCATTCATCTCAGGGAGGCAGTCCTTCACAGGATGCTGCAGCTCTCTTCAGCAATCACTCAAGTTGCAATCTGACAATATCTAAATCTCTTAGGATAATTACAGTGAATCCTGTACTCCTGCTATTGAAAGGCAAATCCTGCCTTCAGGTTTCAATTTTCAAAATTCCCCAGCTTTTCACACTGCTGTATTCTTTTACTTAAAGATGGCAAGGATGATAACCTGGTTGTTCGTTCTTCCCCCTTATTCCCCCCCACATTTTTCTTATTTTCTGAATGTGATTTTCACAGTATATAGTCTTGATATATTCTTTTGTTCTCTCTAAATCTAGCAACACAAATCTGATGGTTTTCTCTTTCCAAATCAATCTTCTGTGCACAACATCCCTGTCTGAGGACTTGTTTGTGTGCGCTGTCTGTCTATGCAGCTTGATTAATATACGGGTTTCCTCTCTCGGGCCTCATGGCCTATAAACTCTCCCCTGCATCAGATTTCCTAATATACAAGAACTAAAATGATCCTCTGACTCACAAAGCAAGTAATGTCTTGTCTAAGTCCCTTGAAACTCATAATACTTGATATTTCCCATTCAAATGCTCAGATTATTCCTTGCTGCAGGACTTTATGCAATCGTTTCCATATATGCTTTTATTTGGTTCTGTTTAAATCAAGCAGTGGCTTTTGAAAGAATATTGGCCATCCTAGAGAGGGCTCTGTGTAGGGGAATTATATGAGATGCTGAATTCTTGAGCTTCAAAGAAAAGGCCATCTCCAGTTCTGCACTCCTCTGGAAGGGTGGGTTACTCATAAGCCTCAAAAATGGTTAAATGCTGATCACTTGCTGGATGAGTCCTTGAAACCTCTCTCTGTCTTAGGTATCTATCTTTAGGTATTTCAGTAAGGCTTTTGACACAGTTTTCCACAAAATTCTCCTCAAGAAACTGGCTATTCATGGCTTGGACAGGCGTACACTTCGTTGGGTTAGAAACTGGCTGGGTAGCCGGGCTCAAAGAGCTGTGGTGAATGGAGTCAAATCCAGTTGGAGGCCGGTCACTAGTGGCGTCCGCCAGGGCTCGGTACTGGGACCTGTCCTCTTTAACATCTTCATCGATGATCTGGATGAGGGGATCGAGTGCACCCTCAGCAAGTTTGCAGACGACGCCAAGTTAGGTGCGTGTGTCGATCTGCTCGAGGGTAGGAAGGCTCTGCAGGAGGATCTGGATAGGCTGGACCAATGGGCCGAGGTCAACGGTATGAAGTTCAACAAGGCCAAGTGCCGGGTCCTGCACCTGGGGCACAACAACCCCAAGCAGAGCTACAGGCTGGGAGATGTGTGGTTAGAAAGCTGCGTGGCAGAGAAGGACCTGGGAGTATTGGTTGACAGTCGGCTGAATATGAGCCAGCAGTGTGCTCAGGCGGCCAAGAAGGCCAACAGCATCCTGGCTTGTTATTGTGGTTTAACCTGGCTGGCAGCTAAACACCACACAGCCGTTTGCTCACCCTCTCCCCTCCCTCTCTGGGAGTAGGAGAGAAATGAGAAAAACTGAAGCCTGTGGGCTGAGATAGTTTATTAGGACAGAAAATAAAATAATAATAATAATATGTACAAAGCAAGTGATGCACAATGTAATTGCTCACCACCCACTGACTGATGCCCAGCCTATCCCCGAGCAGCTGGCCCCCCACCCCATCTAGCCACCCCTATGTATTGTTTATCATGACGTCAGATGGTATGGAATACCCCTTTGGCCACTTTGGGTCAGCTGGGAAATGGGCTAAAGTTGTGCCAGGGGAGGTTTAGGTTGGATATTAGGACAAAATTCTTTACTGAAAGGGTTGTTAGGCATTGGAATGGGCTGCCCAGGGAAGTGGTTGAGTCACCATCCCTGGAGGTCTTTAAAAGACATTTAGATGTAGAGCTTAGGGATATGGTTTAGTGGAGGACTTGTTAGTGTTAGGTCAGAGGTCTTTTCCAACCTAGACGATTCTGTGATTCTGTATCCACACAGGAGTCAAGCATGACCAAAGACTTGACTTCCACAAAGCTTAAAGGAATTAATCTAGAATTTAACAATTAAGCTTTACATCTGTATGAATCTTCAGAGAATAATTTTTGCTTCCTGAAATATAGAACCCCATCTCAGGTTGTGCAGTTTTGACACAAAGCCCTTTAGTAAATATCCTGTCTGAAAGCTAGGCTAATTCTGTTTTTCATTTACTACAAAACCCACTTTTTAGCTGTTTCTAGCAAGATCTTTTTCCTGAAGGTTTATGCCCTTCTGTAAACATGGTTTCTTTTTTATTTATTTATTTATTTATTTATTTATTAATTGCTACTCTAGTGATTTCTGCTCTCTACTCATTTCAAACCTCTCTTACCTCACCCTGCATCTCATATTTTAAGGATGGACAAAAGAGGACATTTTATTTAGAGTTCACCACTGCCTCTCACCTGGGCAGCAGAATGAGAGGGTGTATTTCATCTGGCCCAATTGTTTGGTTCTCTGTCTTCCTTCAAATTATGTTCTCTCAAACTGCCTTGAAGTTAAATTACTGCAGAGACACTGGAAACTAGCATCCATATTCAGAGCTCTAAGAATTATTTTTGAGTCCTCCAACTAGTCTAATGTCTTCTTTAATCAAAATGAATTACTCTTCTCCAGTAACAAAGCTCCATACTCTGGCCTCTGTGGCACTGGGATTTGTAGACAGCACCTTAGACGACACATTAAAAGGCATCTGGTTGTGGAAGGCAGTTTGGTTCAAGAACTTCTACGGCACTGGCAAGAGAAGGCTGTCACCTGCAACTTTTAACATTACATGTGGGCCTAAAGGCAGTGCCTAGTACAAACATCCAAGGTGGAGGTCACAGAAAGCCTGGTCACCATGTGATGTTCCTGTCAGATAGCAAATGGTCCCTATTTTCTGGCTAAGTGCAGCCAGCGCTTCTGTTGGTACCCAAAATGTGAGAGGAATGTGAGTCCTGTCCCTGGACTTCACTTGATTTCATGCTTATGCAGACCAGAAAACTTCAATGCAATATTTTTCCCTCTGCTTCCTCTCAAAGTAATATGGTCTCTTTCTCATCCAGATTAACCTAAGCCTACAATGGAGAAACAAAATTTCCTAGGGAGTCGCAGCATCACGTTGTCTGTATTCAATGAAAGTTAAATGAAAAGAGATGAGTTGCATATTAAGATATCTCTAGCCCATGTCAACTTACTCTGCATTGCAAACACGTTCAGCGAAAGCAGTGATTTACCATACTGTTCATTAAAGCTGAACCTTTCTTTGCATGAATAGTTCTTGTGTCAGTGTACAGGAGGCATGTTTTAAAAAATGGGCTTGGATTTTTTCCTTGTTTTTACTATAAAAGATCTTTAACCCATCTTTCTGAGGCAATGCTATGAAGAAGATAGAAAAAAGACACGCTTACTTATTGTGCACTTGGGTCTCAGGCTGTATGTGGCAAGGATGTAAATTAGAAAGTGATCTGCAGTGCCACACATTCACATCAATTCTTTTTAATGAAGCAATGCTGATCACAAAGTTTACCCATATGCTTTGAGTTAGAGGAATTACTCGATATATACAGCTATTTCTGGGTCAAGGGCTCAGGCAAGGGTTGGGTATGAAATTACCCTTCCCTCTTAACACAGTACTGTAAAATAAAGAAAAATGAAAAGCAATTTCATGAATTGTGGGGTGAAAATTGAAGAGAAGCAAATTGCTCAAGTTGCTGCCAAAAGAGACAATTACAGGCACTCTCGGTGGCAGTCAAATTCTCTTTACAATTTTCGTTATGGTGCTGTAGTACTCGGAGCCCTTTCCATGGAGCACAACTTCAGTGGTCTCAGTATTTTTTTTTCAGTGTGTTCACTGAATGAGATGTGTTCACCATCTCATTAGAGAAAGAAAAACTCTCATCCCCACCTGTTTTCTGATTCTCGATTGCAATGAAAAGAGGAGGCTCTCCTACAATAAATACTCTACACCCTGAGTCCAACCAGGAGTGTGGCAGAAGCTTCCTTTTCTTTGCTGGGTGCTGGCCATGTGAGTGTGCACTGGAATGAGCAAAAGCACTGCAGGAGAAAAGGGCAGACAGCCTCAAGGTCTCTGTGGGTCCCTTCCAGCTCGGATATTCTGTGATTCTGTGATTCTGGAAGGTGGCTGCTGATGGGGAAACAGCAGGAGCAGCCAAAGGCTGTGATTTCTCAGTACAGGGTGTCTGTAATACCAGCTTAAGGTGTTCTTGCTCTTGTAACTATCAGCCTGATACAACTGCCTGTGGGACTGGGCTACAAGCTCCCTTATGCAACTGGCCTGGCTTTCGAAAGCAAAGATATACTTCGATCTCACTTTAAAAACAGACCAGACAAACCCATTGCACTGCACTGAAGCTCTGCTTAAGGTTGTTTGAGTTCTTGTTGCATTGGTCTGATGCCCTAAAGCCCTGAGGCTTTCATTTCTGCCCCAGCCAGGTGGTCTGAATCAGTATGTATGTCTTGTTTTGGAAGTAGCTGACTTGAAGCTCCCTGTCATGTGCACTGCTGGACCTCTCCAAGTTGAGCAGGCATAGAAAAAGCCTCTCCATTTCCTTCAAGTAAATGATTTTTAAGAAGATGTGTTATCAGACTCCATAAAGAAAGGACAGGAAAGGTGTTATCACTGCTCTGTGCTTGCCAACTGATAAGAGCCTTTGTTTTCAAAGTCTCAAAATATAAAAAAAAAAGGCAAGAAATAAACTGAACATCTTATCATTTCACATGTGTAACAATGCAATTTGAACTTATATAGCTTCCTCACAAAACATTTATTAGCTAGTAGTTGTCACTAGAGAATTTGTCAGATGAACAATTCTCATTATCAGTCATGAAGCTGGGGTGGGGAGAGAGAAAGGGGATGTGTTTGTAAACCTCACCCCTGCTCTGCTGTACTATATTTGAAGAGATCACTTGTTTTCAATGTAGCTGAGCAAATTAACCAAATAAGTGCTTAGGGGCAGACCCCACATGGTTTGCTATTGAATATGGAACAAAGGGTGAATCATTCTTCGATTCACCAGTCTCCATTTTTGTTGTGAACTCAGCTCCTATTCCTGAAGCAGGCTGTCAGGATCCTCAGTGTCATGGAGCTCTTTTGCTGCTGCCCAGAACGCTCTTTTTGACAGACAGTGGAAAGTCATCTTGGTTTTCAATTCGGGACCTCACTGCACAATTCAGGCATAAGCAACTAATAACCCGGCCATGGCTACTGCATTGATTTTTGGGCAAGGTGTTCCATCATTTTATGACA
This sequence comes from Oxyura jamaicensis, assembly GCF_011077185.1. Lineage (NCBI taxonomy): Eukaryota > Metazoa > Chordata > Aves > Anseriformes > Anatidae > Oxyura > Oxyura jamaicensis. The sequence continues at coordinate 188,277,554 of NC_048893.1, forward strand.
CTGAGTTTAGACACAGCAACTTTAATTTTCTGCTGAGGAGACATCATGAAATTTCTATAAAAGAAATACGCATTTTCCCATAATTGTGTCATTTTTTTCCCTATAATTTCTCAAGGGACTGCCACTTTTATTAGACAAGCCATTGAAAATTCCCATCCTGGTCTATATGATCCTTCAGAATCAAATCTAAACGACTGCTCAGCAGTACCAGTGACAACCAGATGGTTTAAAAAATGAGCAGAATGAGAATTAACTAAAACATAGACCCTTTTGACTTGTTTGTACCCACTCTGTCCTCTCCCCACCATCCTGCTGGATGCTGTGCTTCTTTGATATGAACACTTCAAAATGTTTTGTTAAAATTAAGGTAAGAAATTCTCTCCAACTGCATGCAGGATTTACCCATGTGCTTGCAGCTTCTTCACCACTGCAGAAAAAAATGTCCATATTCTCACAGTAAAGAGCCTCTTGTCCCTATTGAGCCATTACCTTTCAGTTTTAAAAAAAAAACTGTGTAGGATCACACTGAGCAGAGAGGATTTTTTTTCTGCCTTTTTCATATCAAAATAAAATATCAGAGCACTGAAGGCAAGCAGTGAAAGTTAGCTGTATGAATGTTTATAAAACAGTTCAGCTGAAGAGTCACCAGCTTCTTTCAGGGAAAGTGTAAAATGCACCATTAAATAGGAAATAATTCATTCTGCAAGGTCAGCAGAGTTCGGCAAAGATCAGTATCTCCACACCATTATCGTTTGATTAGTGTGTTTAATGTTGGCAGTGGGAATGAGATGACTGAGCAGAGGTGCCCTGCTGACCATTAGAAGTGGTGTACCAAGAACTGGAGATTTCTGAATATGTGAGAAGTCCTCAGACAGTAATATCTTGAAAGAAATCAGACTAAAGTTTCATTTTTTTGCTTGCTTCCTCTGAAAAAAATCCTTTCCTTGGATGAGGAGAGGAAATGAGATTATATTATGTTATCCTTTTCCTAATGGCTGACCTCAGAATTAAAGTCACCTCTCAAACAAACCAACAGCAGAATGATCACATTTGTAAAATATCTTTAACTGTTCTTCAGATTTTGAGATTCCAGAATGCATTTGTATCATTGTTTCTCTTCTAAAATTGTGAGTAGTGGAAACTTGGATTTAAATGAAAAGTCACAGTGCTGCTTTATTAGTGATGTGGATGGAGGATTACGGGTGTCAAAAATAACAACAAATACTGCAGAAGCTCACACACTGCTTTGAGTTCTCTTTGTCTGTAACCTTCTGCTGTAGAAAACGCATTCCCTGCTCTCACTATTGCTCCTGGAAGAAGGAATTGTCCACAGCTGTTGCTAACCACATTTCTGTCAGTTACCAGGCTTTCTATTCTCCTGTAGCTCTTCCAAGTACCTCCTAAACTGATTCAGTCAAAAGTAGTCAGATCAACTCATGGGCTATCAATTTGCTGTTTAGCGTCAATATAAATCTATTTGGTAAATATGCCTGACTGCGTGGAGTGAATTAGGGAGCACCCACCTGACCTGCTCTGGGGTTGTCTGGAGCTGGGAGGGAGAGAAAACAGTTCGGCTGTAAAAAAGAGCACATCATGGTCAAAGAAGAGGCTTTCCTTACTGACTGAGCCAAGCATACACTTACCTTGCTTCTCCTCTCGCAACCAGTGTACTTGGCTTCAGATAGCTATGGAGTGAGCATGGCATTTGCCAATCCTGCTGGAATGTCTTTTGTATCCATCTGTTTCCTTTGTAGGTGGCTCCCCAGAGGAGGTTCTTGTACCACTTTGCCAAACAATGCTTATGAAGCTCTATCAGTTATCATTCTCTACCTAGGGATGATCTATGACAGTTTTTTTTGAGATGTTGTTAGCTGTCACAGCATAAATCAAACACAGCATAAAGATGCAAATGCAATTTACGCACTTAATACCACCACAAAGATGATGATTAAATTACTGTTATCACTTTGAAAACATATTGTCCGATGCAAATAGCTAACAAATTACCCAAATGCTTTGCTCAGACCTGTACCTAAATAACGTTATTACTTGGCAACTGTGAACGCGTTTGGTGTCAGACACACATTAATAATACTCTGATCTCATCCCAAATAAATTATGTCTTGGAAGCATGTTTGTTTCACCTGAGATATACCTGCCCTGTCAAATACTGTTGGCCAACTGCAACTTGTAAGCACCTTTTTAAATTTCCCTCTCTCATGCAGGCACATCACAAGCAGCTGACAACCTGCCAGGTACTGAAGCCAAATGCTAGCCCAGAGGCTCCGAACCGCCAGGTCCCTGTGCAGAGCTGTGGCAGCAATGTGGAGCACCAAGCACTGGGTAGCACGGAGTTCATGCAAGAGTCGGTCAGGTCATGGTTTCCCCTTGTTCAGTTCTTATGAATCCTGGTCCAGATAAGGGGACCAGGGCTGATACGAGGCTATTTTGGCCCAGCAGGAAGGCCAACATTCAGTCTGCAGTTCACTATTTCCACGCTCCATGCTCATGGTCCAGTGAGCCAAATAGCACAGGCCCTCCCTGAGCTACATGTGCCACCATGTGCTGTTTGCTGGGATCTTTCTCTGTTATAATGCTGTGTTGAGTTTACGTGGCAAGGTTGATTTAAAGAACAAAGTCAAAATTTCTTCTTAGTGACGAAATATTCTTTATAGACAGCGCTGGATGCACGGGGGATCCTTCCACCTAACGTGCATACCCAAAGTGACAAACTATCTCATATTTGTACAGCAGAACTACGAATATTCAATTAATGCCTATACATATTCATTACCTAAACTGCCTACTCACGCTTCTTATGCTAATTAGCTTATCAGTCCTTTGCACTTGCGCAGATTCTTCCAAGAATTGTGGGCAGGGGTCTTAAGGACATGGGCAGTGGTCTTTGGGAGGAAGGCCATATGTCTTCCTCATAGTATACTTTTCACCCTTTATCTAGAATGTAGTGATTTTGCAAGTTTGCAATGTCCTTATCAGTCTGAGCTAATTTGTGTCCTTTTTGTCCATCTGTTTCCTGCCCAAGAGGGGATGTCTGGCAAGTTTTTGTTACTTAGTTTTCACCTATTCCTCTCCTCTTGTCTCCTGATAGTGTATCTTACAGACTCAGACTACTTCTTCTTTGACTAACAGATAATATTGAGTAACTAATCTATCCTATTCTTAATACCTAGGTAATGATTCATCCTATTGCCTAGCTAGCTAATCATCCTTTTATATTTACTAATTGCTTGCTTGTTTCAAGGTTTTGGTAGCAGGTGGGCTGCAGGGGTGGCCTCTGTGAGTAGAGCCACATCAGATCAGAGCCAGCTCCAGACAGCTCCAAAAGGGACCCACTGAGCTGAGCCATGAGAGACACTGGTTGGGCCTCTGGGAGAGCAGGTTGAAGGAAGGGAAAATCTGCTGTGCTACAGCAGCTGGGAGAGAGGGGTGAGAGCTGAGAGAGAAGCAGCCCTGCAGCCCCCAAGGGCAGTGCAGCAGGAGCGCAGGAGGTGCTCCAGGCACGCAGCACAAGTTCCCCTGCGGCCCGTGGAGAGGCCCCTGGTGGAGCAGGCTGTCCCCCTGCAGCCCATGGGTCCCCCATGGAGCAGATCTCCACGCTGCACCCCTTGGAGGAGCCCACGCAGGAGCAGGTGGATGTGGCCTGGAGGAGGCTGCGGCCCATGGAGAGCCCCCGCAGGAGCAGGCCCCGGGCCGGAGCTGCAGCCCGTGGAGAGGAGCCCACGCAGGAGCAGGGGGTCTGGGGGGAGCTGCCGCCCGTGAGGGACCCGTGCTGGAGCAGTTTGCTCCTGGGGGATGGACCCCGTGGGACGGAGCCGTGTGGGAGCAGTTCCTGAAGAGCTGCAGCCTGTGGGCAGCCCCCGCAGGCTCAGTTGGGGAAGGACGGCATCCCGTGGGAGGGACCCCACGGGGAGTAGGGGCAGAGAGGGACCGAGAAGGAGCGGCGGAGAAGAGACCACCTGAACGTGCCACGCCTGAAGGCCAGCAGGGTTCAGGACCTGACTCCTGCAGGTCCCGTGCTCCCTCCCCCGCCGTGGGGCTCAGGCGCTGCGCTGCGAGCCCGGGTCTGACCCGTGCGAGGCGCTGCTCCGCTCCATCGCCGGGCGGGGCCCCGCGGTTGCCCGGTTCCCGTTCCGCCGCACAGTGCCCGCCTCCCGCCCGGCCCGACTCGGCGGGGGCCCGAAATGGCGTCGGGCTGGCAGAGCGAGGCGAGCCTGGCGGCGCTCAAGGAGCAACGGCGGCGGCAGCGGGAGGAGCTGCTGGCGGAGGTGGGCGGCCCGGCCCCGGGGGGAACATCCAGTCTCTCGGCCCCGGGCTGGGGGCGGGTGGAGGAGCCGCGGGGAGCCCGGGGGGAGCGGGGTACGGGCAGGGGCCGGCCGCCGAGTGGTTTCGGGAGGGTTGTGCTGGGTGGTGGGGCTGGGCCGGCCGTAAGGCGCCGCCGAGAGCCCGCCTCTGCGTGCTTTACGCCTTCCGCTCGGGTGTGCGTGTGGTTTCATGGGATCCTATGAGCCTTCTCTCTTCCGGGCTAACCTGCCAGGGCTCTCAGCCCTTCCTTCCCCTGAGATACCAGGCAGCAGCTCGGCCCATGCCGAGGGGCCGGGGCTGTGCCATGGCAGCCACGCTGCAGCCAGAGCTCGGGCAGAAGGAGCAGGACAAGAAGGCCTTGGGGGAGCAGGAGGGCTCCTGCTGGGCCTCCCAGCCGCAGCATCCCTCTCACGGCTGCTTTTCTGGAGTTGCCCTGACTTGGAGGCCTGACCTGATACCCGTGTGTTTTATTCAAAGTCTGCCTGCACAGTGTTTGGCTGCTGATCCTTGTTTTGTGACTTGTAGGCAGAGCAAGCGGTAAAATTGTAAATCACGCACTTGTACAAAAACGTGGCTCGTCATGAAGTCTAAGGAGATAACTACACAAGTTTAAGGGGATAACTGCACAGAAAGCTAAGTGTAAGAGGAGGGCAGGATGTGGGAGGAGTGTGAGGTGGTGATGACAGGCTTGGCAGAGAAGGAAGGCTGAAGTCAGCAGCAGACGAACCCGACCAGACAAAGGTGTTTCTGGAGCAGTGGCAAAATGGCCTGACTGGCCTTGTGCTGATGTCTTTCCCCACTTCTCAAAGCAGAAGGCGGGGGGGGGGGGGGGGGGTTTAGGTAGCGTGGGTGTCTCCCCGAGCTAGCAGGGAGCTGTTCCTAAGCAGCAGGGCTTCCCTTCTGTGACTGCACAGCTCTGGTACAATTCTGCCCTGTATGTTCCTCCCTTCTTACCAGCAGCTGGAGGGAATGGCCTTTCACTTAGTGATAAATCATATTTTCCTGCAGAAGTGTTTTTTTTTTTGTTATTAGTGTGTCTTTTGCACTTTCTGCTGTGTTTAAATCGCTGTGTAACAATGCTGTTAGGAGTGCTCCCTTGCCTGGTTCAAACTCTTGGATGTCCACAAAATATTCTTAAAGAAAGTGAAACTTAGGTAGGGTACCGTTATCCTGCTTTACCTCTTCTCATACAGCAAGCTGTTTGGGAACGTGCAGCTCTCTTTATAGAAACAGTTTAACACTGTCAGACATTGTTAGGGTAGTTAATCAATATCAAATAATAATTTTTCTCTCTTTTTCTTTGCTTCTACTTCCATCAGCAGTGTAACACGAATAGAAGTGTTCTTGTTCTGTGAGGGTGTTGTTTAAACACTTTTACATAACTTAGTCTTTCCAAATGTCCGTGGATGGCCGTTTACGTCTTCTAAATATCTCTCAAATACTGTTGACTCTGAGTAAGAGGTACAGCATTAAACATTTCCGTGATGTTTTTGTAGTAACTGGATTGTGATATTAAATATGCTGCAATCTGTGGAAAACTCATCCAATTTGTATTTAACCTGTCATCACTAAACTAACTCTAAATTCAGGAGACATAGTAAAGCTGAGAAAGGTTTGGTTGCAGTAGTGAAACACTGTGGCAGTGAAACTAAAGCTGCTCCTATGGAGAGAAGGCTGAAGCTGGTGATGAGGGCTCATACTCACACAGAGGTTGGGGGTAAGGGACAAAGGTGGCTTTGGCAGAGGCTGAGCTGGTCCTAGAAAGCACAACATTTTGGCTGTAAGGGCTGTGATTCTTGCTCTTGGGATATGTCTCAAGAGGTCATTGATGGTAATGTAGATGTAGCTTCATGGGTCCTAACTCTAAAAGTTGACATGTTTCTCTAGGTTTTAGATGCTGCTCATCAGCCTTGCTGAAGAATAATAGAAAATCTGATTTTGAGATTTTAAGGTTGGAACAAAATCTGAATTTATTTTCTTTTCTTACCAGTAAGTTGTGCTATATTACAAGATATGCTACGTCAAATTTCATTATTTTTTTCTTCAATTCAACAAAGAAACAGTATTGTATTATTCAGCTTGTTTTTAAAATGCCACAAATACATTTTACAGAATCACAGAATCATCTAGGTTGGAAGAGACCTCCAAGATCACCGAGTCCCACCTCTGACCTAACACTAACAAGTCCTCCACTAAACCATATCCCTAAGCTCTACATCTAAACGTCTTTTAAAGACCTCCAGGGATGGTGACTCCACCACTTCCCTGGGCAGCCCATTCCAATGCCTAACAACCCTTTCAGTAAAGAATTTCGTCCTAATATCCAACCTAAACCTCCTCCGGCGCAACTTAAGCCCATTCCCCCTCGTCCTGTCACCAGGCACGTGGGAGAATAGACCAACCCCCACCTCGCTACAGCCTCCTTTCAGGTATCTGTAGAGTGTGATAAGGTCACCCCTGAGCCGCTTTTTCTCCAGGCTGAACAGTCCCAGCTCCCTCAGCTGCTCCTCGTAGGACTTGTTCTCCAGACCCTTCACCAGCTTCGTAGCCCTTCTCTGAACTCGCTCGAGCACCTCCATGTCCTTCTTGTAGCGAGGGGCCCAAAACTGAACACAGTACTCGAGGTGCGGCCTCACCAGAGTCGAGTACAGGGGGACAATCACTTCCCTGGACCTGCTGGCCATGCTGTTTCTTATGCAAGCCAGGATGCTGTTGGCCTTCTTGGCCACCTGAGCACACTGCTGGCTCATATTCAGCTGACTGTCAGCCAATACTCCCAGGTCCTTCTCTGCCACGCAGCTTTCTAACCAAACATCTCCCAACCTGTAACTCTGTTTGGGGTTGTTGGGCCCCAGGTGCAGGACCCGGCACTTGGTCTTGTTGAACTTCATACCGTTGGCCTCGGCCCATCGGTCCAACCTATCCAGATCCTCCTGCAGAGCCTTCCTACCCCCGAGCAGATCGACACACGCACCTAACTTGGTGTCGTCTGCAAACTTGCTGAGGGTGCACTCGATCCCCTCATCCAGATCATCGATGAAGATGTTAAAGAGGACAGGTCCCAGTACCGAGCCCTGGGGGACTCCACTAGTGACCAACTGGATTTGACTCCATTCACCACAGCTCTTTGAGCCCGGCTACCCAGCCAGTTTTTAACCCAACGAAGTGTACGCCTGTCCAAGCCATGAATAGCCAGTTTCTTGAGGAGAATGTTGTGGAAAACTGTGTCAAAAGCCTTACTGAAATCAAGGTAGACCACATCCACAGCCTTTCCCTCATCCAGTAAGTGCGTCACTTTGTCATAGAAGGAGGTCAGATTCGTCAAGCAGGACCTGCCTTTCATAAACCCATGCTGACTGGGCCTGATCGCCTGCTTGCCCTGCAAGTGCTGCGTGATGACACTCAAGATAATCTGCTCCATGAGCTTCCCTGGCACTGATGTTAAACTAACAGGCCTATAGTTCCCTGGGTCTACCTTGCAGCCCTTCTTGTAGATGGGTGTCACATTTGCTAGCCGCCAGTCAACTGGGACCTCCCCCGATAGCCAGGACTGCTGATAAATGATGGATAGCAGCTTGGCCAGCTCTACCACCAGTTCTCACAGTACCCTCGGGTGGATCCCATCTGGCCCCATCGACTTGCGTACATCTAAGTGCTGTAGCAGGTCGCCAACCATTTCCTCGTGGATTGCGAGGGCCACATCCTGCTTCCCATTCCCTTCCACCAGCTCAGGGTACTGGGCGTCCAGAGAAAACTGGTCTTGCTGGTAAGACTGAGGCAAAGAAGGCGTTAAGCACCTCAGCCTTTTCCTCATCCCTTGTAACTAAGTTTTTTTATTTTTTGTTTTTTTTTGTTATCTTTAACGGCAGTAGCCAGATAGAGCTCCAGATGAGCTTTGGCCATCTTTTTTATTCCTAGGTGGAAATATTAAAAAAAAAAAAAAAAAAAAAAAGGGCCCCCAAATTTTTTTTTGCCGTGCTAAATACAACCAAATGCACAAATTCAACTTCTCTATTTCTGTACCACTTAAGGTATCAATCTTGTGTTCCAAATCATGACTTCAGTGGAGGAAATACTCTTGCCTTTTGTTAACAAAAAATACGCAACAAAGAATTGCAGAAAGATTTGATAGAATCATACACTCATTAAACCCTGAGAAGAAATGTCTCCTCATTTCCAACCTCAACCTCCCCTGGCACAACTTGAGGCCATTCCCTCTAGTCCTGTCACTTGTTACCTGTGAGAAGAAGCCGACCCCCAGCTCCTCACACCTTCCTTTCAGGTAGTTGTAGAGAGCAATAAGGTCTCTTCTGAGCCTCCTCTTCTTTAGGCTAAACAACCCGAGTGCCCTCAGCCGCTCCTCTTAGGACTTGTGCTCCAGAAGGATATTTCAGGATAGCATTGACTGATTGAATTTCATCTCTCCACTTCCTAAATGTAGGTGAGAGTAAGGCAACTCTAATTTTCTGTATACAACAATGCTCACAATTAATTTTTATCACTCAGAAGTAATAACTGGGAAAAATATTGATCTATAAAGGTGCTGTATAATTGCTCATTCAAAAGCTATTGAAGTGCTAGAGATTATTAGGAGCGAAGAACAAAGGAAATCATTACACATTACATCTAGCAATAGCCAATACTCAGTGGATTTAACTCTTTTTTTTTTTTTTTTGAACTTTCTTAATAAACTCCCTTTTGAATGATGCTAAAAGCAGTTTTTTCTTTTTTTTTTTCCTCCCCATTAGCAGGTATTAAAATCTTTTTCTTTTCACTGTCTGCTCAGAAAAGAAGCAAGCAGGAGAGAGACAAATTAACAGAACTCAGTGGTACTCTGCCTGAAGTTTTAGGCAGGAAAAATTGCAAATGACAAACCGGTGGTGTGGTTTTCCTTCTCTTATTGGGGAAGGTAAACAGTCCTCATTTGTAGAAAACAAAGTATTTCTGGTTTTATGAACTCCTAAACATGTTAATCCATCTATTAATGTGTACATAATTGATAATATTGGCAGGGGAGCACTGATTAATATTTTAAATGTGTTGCCTTTCTCTGCTTTACTTAGATTAATCTGATTATGCATGTTGCTGTAGGAGCAGAACAGAATTGGGAGGAAACTACTGCAGGACTTCATCTTGGTGTGCTTTGACCCTCTTGCTCGTGAAGGCAATAAAGAGAGGGACTTAGCTTGACAGACTTACTGCAGTATGTGTGGCTTAAAAAAAGGAGCAGGAGGCCAGGTGGAGGTTGGGAGTGCTGTGTGGCAGGGTGGTAGAATAGCAGTGACTTTTTAGCTTGTGGCTAATGTTCTCAGGGCGTTTATTTGGTGGTTGCAGTCTTGGAAGCTCCTGCTGTTTGTTTTGGGAAAGGTAATTGGGAAGCTGCATATGTCTTTGAGTATTCACGCCTAGTAATCTTAGAGGTTTATGGACATGAACATAAGCACTTCAGTTCTGTTTCTGAAAGATGAGATGTTCAACTGACTCATCTTAATTATAAAATATAACCAGTATTTGTAAATATAAATATTATAAATGTAATTACTCAGTTTGTGATTATAAAATACTGAAAAATTTTAGTCTGTCTTCTGTTCTATAGAGAACGTAGCTGGGGCAATGAGGAAGAGGAAACCTTTAACTCTGGTCACCAATACCATCCTTTTCTTGATAGCTAGGACAGTGAGGAGTCCAAGGGAACTCTACTGTATCTTCAGAAGCAATTCTGCCAAAATCACTGAGCTCACAAGGAGATGCTGGGATCAGCTCACCCTTTTCTATTTGCAAATGGCACATCCACAAATGTCAGGAGATTTAAATATATTACAATTTTTGAAGCAATTGTAGAAGTAGAATTGATTATTTTCTTTTATTCTTTTAATTTTAAAACAAGCTGACCAGAAGAAGTTGCTCTTGCTGACTTTTTTTTTTTTTTTTTTCCAATTACACTTTCCTGGTTTTGCTGGTTTTGATTTTGTCCTGCTTCTTATGAAAGTCAAACCAGCCCATTGACTGAGATTTCTCTTTTAAATTTTGGAAATGTATCTTTTATTTGTGTAGTCTGTCCTCCCAACTGCATTGCTCAAACCCCAGCAGCTGGTAATGTTTATGGATAATGATCAGTAATCAAATAATTAAGTGTTGACATGCAAATTGTTATCAAGCTGCAGAAATAGCATCTTGTTTTGATGAGTATGATGTGTTCATGACACTACTGTTTCAGTTTGTGAGTTTAGAAGGAGAAGATAATTTGACAGATGTTTGGGTAAGTGCAGGGATATGTACTTTTCCTAGATGCGAATACATATATTTTTTTTGTAAATACTGGCAGTAATTCAATTTGGAATTAGCCCCTGAATCTGAGCTACTCCGGGTATTTTTGTCTTTCAGCGTTTACAGCTCTGTGAATTGGACCTCGAGTCTTTCACTCATTGGTCTCTAAGGCTGATGTGATTTGGCCATTGCTTATGCAGAAATTGTCTTTTAATCATTAGGGATGGCTGAGAGATTGCAAGTTTCTCTTGGTAGCAATACAGAGGGATTAAAAAAAAGGCGTGTAAGTAAATGAGAACTCAGTATTTTAAACAAATAAGATGTTCATGAAACAAAATAAATGAAATGATTATTTGAAACAGGTTTATGGCACCAACAAGAAATGGTGTGTTTTAGTTTTACTCCTTTAGATTTCTGAAGAAATTTTGAGATATACAATCCAATATAATTAGGGAAGTGTTTGCTTTTGACTCAGAATTCTACATTTATTTTTATTTAACATTTTTTATTTATTTTCTTTGAAAATACAGCCTAAAATAAATAATAAAAAAGTAGCAATATCACAGAACGGTCTTTGACCTCCAGATGAGCTGTGAAATCAGCATGTTCTCCTGAGGTACGGTTAGGTATTTCCTCAGAAAAGCTGCTGGGTTGTTCCGATGACTAGGATTTGCAGAGGTGCTGGAATGCTAGGGCCACATCCAAAACTTCAGTTTCTAACAGAAAATTAAAGGAGCTTCTTGTAAGGTGGAAATTAGTAGGAGAGCATCTCACTGTTCCAGGTTATAAAGGTATTATTTGTTGGAAGCTGCTTCTGTGCAATAACACTGAGCTCCCCTTCCTTGCTCTTGCCCTCTGAGTCCATGATGGAGCGCTACATCCCCGACACTCTTCCAAAGGGAATTAGCACATCAGTGGTACATTTTTTTGAATAAAATTAGAAGAGTAACAACAGTGAGAAAGGAATACTGCCTTTTCACAGAAGGCTTTCAGACTTATAAACCACCTCAGTAAGCATTTTTGCAAGCAGTGCCTCTGGTTGAATAGTAAAGTCATTCAGAGCCCTGCTGCTGCCTTCACTGTTAGGCTCTGCAAGTCCTTCATTTTGGGTGCTCTTGGCTGTGAGTTCTCTAGCCTCTTCTTTAAACTCTGTTCTGTAATGATTACCGATCACAATAACCTTATGTGTTTTAAATCTTATCAGTGATCTGTCTTGTGCACCCTTTGGCAGGTGGAGATGGCAGAGAGCAGTGATGTTTCCACCTGGAGCAGGTGGAGGTTACCAGCAGCAGCCTGGCACAGCTCTGCTTTGGCAGCTTGGGGTGGAAGCTAAGCCCTTTTGCATGTCCTCCTTGCTAAAGCTTCACAGGTGTAAGTATAATCAGAATATTTAGAGTAGGAAAAGCAGTAAGCGTTCATGAAAATTGGTGTGTTCAGGTGGAGAACTGGTGCAGGAGCATCAGGATGGTAGGAAGGACTCCCTGGAGATGTGCACTCGCGTAACCAGGCCCTTCCAGCCCTGAGCTTTGCAGCGGGGCAAGTTGGGAGAGCAACACCGGCCACAGCAACCTTTCTGATAACTTAATATCAGAAGTGGCAAATGGGTGGGACCAATTGTATGGTAGGACAGGAGATAGATCTGAAATCAGGAATTGAAGTTCAGTGTTCAGATTTTGAGTGCCTCATTTTGATGCCTTAAGGACTGGGCTAGGTGTTTTCTCTTTTGAACTTGTCTCACAGAAAGCTGTTGCCAAAAGGAGTTTTTCCACACTCCTTCCTCCCATGACCCAAAGTGCACACCTTTTTTCTTCTTCCTTGCATGGAAACTGGTAGCCTTCAAGACCTTGCCCGAGGGCCAGCTTGGAAGCTTGATGTGCCCGAAGCTGTACCCTGCTCTTGGTGGGATGCATTTTCTGTCGGGGTAGTTCCTGAAGTGGCTTCCCCCTGAGGCCAGAGTACAGCAAAAGGCAGGGAAATGGAAGAAAAATAGTGGGAACTTTGGGATGGGAGCGTGGAGGGAGGTGTGGGAGTGGAGCCATGGCAGCTGGCCGTGAGAGCAGCTTGGTTTCTTTGTTGCTTGTCTCTGTCATGCTGTACTGATCTGGTGGTGTGCTGCGGAACTTCTGATTGTTACTTGGAGGAAAAGTGATTTTTTTCCTTCTTTTGAATGAAGAAGTTACCTGTTGTGTGGTGGTGTTTGTCATCTTACCCTGAAATGCTGGAGGTTGGCCACACTGAAAGATGGGAAACTGCATGTTCTCTGTCATGGTGTGGAGAGCTTTCAGTGGCCTTGGTGAGAGCTGAAATGGTAAACAGAGTCGGGAAAGGGTGTTGGTGGTCAGGGTTTTGGTGTGCTGTGGGAGTGAGCCCTAGGTGAGGCATACCCACTTCTAGATGTCCTTGAGGTACCGTCCTGTGGCAACACCTAATTATTGGGTGACCTACAGACTGGCAGTGCGTTTGATCCTTTCTGCTGCTTCCTGGAGTGACGTGCTGTAATTTTGCAGCTTTTGGTGTTTTGTCTCCAGTGCGTTACAGGCTGTTAGGAACGAGCTTTTTACTTCACACAGCAATTACTGTGGTTAGCAGCCCTGCAGGCCGGGACTCATGACCTGCCTCAGCTCTGTAATGAAAACTAGAAAGCAATTTCCCTGAACTTGATTTCCTTCCTCTCTCAGATGGGACTGTGAAATCCAAGATCCTTTGGCCTGCATGTGGTAAAGGCTGCAAAGAATTTGCTGTGCTGCCTTGGCAGGCAGCATTAACCTAGTGCTCTATGATTGCTTATATGACACCAACAGACCTCGCAGAGAGCTTTGCCAGCATTAGACTTCACCTCGTGCCTGCTGCAAATGGGACCAAGCAACTTTATTAGGGTACCGCAGAAGTATGTAATGAAGTATGATGCTGGCCCTTCTTTATAGCTAGTTGCTTTTAGCGGTCCTCTGCGTTTGGTGCGCTCTGCCACTTGCAGAATTAATACGTTACTTGGCAGTGGAGTTATTTCAAAACTGAGACATCCTCTATTTATGGAGAATTATAAAATGGTTTGGGTTGGAAGGGGCCTTAAAGATCATCTAGTTCCAGCCCCCAGAAGGAAGCTTAGAAATGTTGTTGTGGTGGCAACTTAAAATGTACCAAATGTTAAGTGCTTGTCTATAAAGGTGAAAGGATAAATTGTATTAATGAACTTTCATTTGAAAAAAAGGCTTGAACTTCCTTGGGTTGAGAGCTGTGAAACTATTAGTTGGCTTTCATAGCATAGAATAAGGCTGGCAGTGGCCTTAATTGCAAAATGTAGAAAAGGAAGAAAAAATGGATGCTAGTAAGCCCTGCGTGATTGATTATAAAAGGCAAGTGGAATAGGAAGGACGTTTGGAGCTAATAAAGTAATGCAGACAAATCCCCTCCTCCTCCCTGGTGACACTTTAAATAATTAGGGGTGTGCTGTGAGGGGAAAACATTCACCAGCTATAAAAATAAATATTGTAATTTGATGGTAGAGGGAGATAAATAGTTTTTAGAGATTGGAAGGATCAGAGGTTGTTGCTTCTGGCTTTCTAGCTGGGTGTTAAATTGATAATTCAGGTGAAAAGGTAACTTCTGGAGCCTTTCTAAATGGCTAGGCATATTTGCCTTTTATTTTGAGTATGGATATTTTAACGAATCTTCTATGGTATCTCGGTGTAAGAAGAACCAACTTTAGGCTGCTGCTTTTGTGCCTCCCTCTTTTTAGCAGTCCGGTGGTATTGCCACTACAGACTCATGTCGCACAAGCCTGTTCCAGCCAGAATTCGGGAGACAGCAGTCTGCAGCTTAATGCTGATCTCAAGTCGTTCTGTGTCCTGAATATGGATTTGTGTACTTCAGCCAAAGCTGTGATCAGCCACTTTTATTAGGATCACGTATCTCCTTTGCATAAATACTGCCCGTTTTTTTTTTTTTATTTATTTTTTTATTTTTTTTTATTTTTTATTTGTAGATCTCATCAAAAGGGTAAAAGTTTCCTTTGTACCTTATTTGTAACGTTAGCTTCATTTAACTCAAGGTGTATTTGAACATTTTGCAACATGAGGGAAAGAGTAATTTCATTTAAAATATGCTTTTTATTACAGAGGAGGGTAAGAGTCTGAAACACAGGAAAAAAACAACAGCAAATGTGAAGAAGTAATGGAAAATAAATGAGAGCGCTAATTGAAAGGGACCCCCTCTCCAGCTCCAAATTAAAACGAAAACATCTGAAATGTGAAGGAGAGATGGGCTTGGGAGGGTGCCAGGGGAGGAAATACAGGAAGGAGAATAGTGAATGATGCTCAGGAGGAAGACTTGAAGAGGAAACAGAAAAGGGTCTAGAGAATGATTTTATGCTTTGATACTTTTGTAATGTGTGAAAGGACACAGTCGCTTCCCACTATGTAACGTTGTCACCCTTGTGTGCAGTCTCCTGGCTTACCATTGCAAAGGCTGTCTGGTAAAACTTGGTGACTCAGGAAGAAAACCAAACTCCACTTTCAGCTTTTGCTTTGACTTTAGTAAAACTTGCATGGTTTATCTCAAGCAGTTGAAAACACTGCAGAAGTACAGTTGTAATAATATAATTTTTTTCCTGCTTAATCAAGTGTGATGATTGCATTTTGGGATAAACAGTTTTCATAATGGCAAATTATGTTTGAGGGAACTTGTTTGTGAAAACCAGGCTTCTGCTGAATGCAGTAGAGGAAACTTCAGTGGCTGGAAGGGTCCTTATTTCATCCATATAGTTTATAGGAATCCTTTTCAGGAGTTGAAGCTACAGTGATTACTAATTTTTCAGAAGCAGTAGTAAAATATTCCTGTTTTTCTCTCCATAACCAGAAGGGGTAGAACATCTGGCAGCCTAGAGTGCCAATACTTTGCTTCTTGAGAGCCTGCACTTCTGCAGTCCCAATTTTGCACCTGGCTGAGATATTTCTAAGGTTGAATGTGCACAAAGATAGGCTTGCTAGTGGTTACTCTTAAAATTAATAGAGAGTGAGCTGTGCTTGGCAGTGGTGTAATTGCCCAGGTAGTTTTTTGAAGTAGAAAGTCAGAAGGTAAGTCCACTGTATCGTATACATATTGTATGCAGTTCACGAAGGCTGTAAGAACAGAAGATTTCGCTGAATTAAGAACGGAAGTTGAATGTTGTTGTCTCACATACTGAGCGTGATAGAAGGAGATCAGTGCTGGAGGAGCTGCGAAGCTGTAGCTTGAGGAAGGAGCGTGCATAATATGTTAAATGAGAAACTCAGCTAAAACATAATCCTAAAGTATTTTTATTGCTGTCCTCTGAAAGGAGAAATTCTCAAGTACGGTCCTTAAAACTGTGTGTGATTGTGTCAGCGTGGCTTACAAAGGTGTCTGTACTTAATGCTACTGAACTCCATTTGGTTATCTTTCTTCTCTATTTGTCTTAGGCCAAAATTAATTATGAGAAGGAGGAGAGGCGCAAGCTGAAAAAACATCTGCGAGGTGAAGATACGTGGATGCTTCCTGATGTGAATGAACGGGTGGAACAACTGGAAAAGGTGATGCAACTGTACATCATTGAATTGTGTTGTTAGCTTTGCAACATGTCCACATGAACAGGAAGCTTTGAGGGCTTAAAGGTGATAAGAGAAAACCTCCCAGCTTCTGAATTCCTTATGCTTCAAAATTAGCTTATTTTAAGTGGAAATTTACTCAGAGGAAAAAAGTCTAGTTGTTCAGTTCCAGCTTTAATTTCTACCACATGCAAATGAGCAAGCAGTACCAGCCGAGAATAGGGAAGAATTCTGGAGGACTCAAGGCTTGGTAGTAAGCCCATGTGTGGTAATTCACAGCAGAAGCTGTAATGGAATCATCTGGGTATCACATCCTTAAGTATTAGTTTAGAAACTTGTACAGGTACTTCAACAAAGGGCACACGCATTGTTGAAGTCATTCCTGAGGAAATAGATTTGACTGAAACAAACATAATGTAGATGATCTTGTATGTGGAATTGTAGTGCCTTAGTTCCAGTGAAAAAGGTACTGCTGGGGGGAGAGTTGGTTATGGATGTGAGGCGTAGCATATTCCCCCCCGCTCCCTTCCACCCCAAGGTGAAGAGAGAGGGTAGTAGAAATAAAATGTAGCCATGACCAGCAGTGTTTTACCTTTCTCAGGGTGGTTTGGTAAGTAAGTTGTGATTGTTTCTCTTGTGTGTGGGCGATTTGGTTTACTGAATCTCATTTACAAACGTTTACTTGTAGGAACATTCTGTGCAGAAAAAAAAGAAAAAGGATAAGCATTCAAAAAAATCTAAGAAAGAAAAGAAGAAAAGTAAAAAACAAAAATCTGAAAAGAAGGATGACTTCAGTGATAGCTCTTCAGTAAGTAACAAACTTTAAAGTGCTTCAAATGATACTTTAAAAACCTGCACCTTTTTATTCTCCATGGGTATAGATGGTTAAAAATACTAAGGCTGACTCTGTTCGGAAAAACTGTGGCAAAGTTTCTCTCTTTAATATCCCAAATATTTAATCAATTCAGAAGATGCTGTGAGTGCCTCTGAACTTCAAAATGTTCAATTCGCTTATTAGGAAATAATGGATTTACAGTTTTTCAGCAGAGAAAATGTGGGGAAAAGTATCTTGATTTTTGGGGACTTTAGGTTAGAGTGGAAAAATTCATAATTCTCTGCAGTCAGTGGTACGTGATAGAACAATGCGTCTAAAATTGCACGTTTGACTTTGATTTGAAGCATGAATTACTGCTGCCTTTTTCCATGGATGTTCAGCTGGGAGTTGTACACTTGTCCAAAGGAAGGCTCAGGCTTGTGCATTTGCATCTGTAGACGGTACAGATTTTGCATCTGGCAAAACAGTACAGAGACTGCATTACCAATCAGGGTGCTGCTTTCTGGCCACGTTGTGTAAAACGTCCTTACCAGTGTTTTGGTGCAAGTCCAGTAGCAGTGTAATTGTTCTTTTCAGAGAACCTGCTTTACTAAGTGAATGAATGTGCAGTATGAGGAGATTTATTTTCCAGGGACAGACAATCAGAATTCAACTATGCTTTAAGTATGGGAAGTAAGCTGCAAATGTCCCGCATTTACAGTGGGAGTCATCAAAACTCAGATCGCATCAGTGAGTCCCAGGATACAGCACTGTCCTGGTTCCTTTGATCCAGAGCCTC
The DNA here is from genome assembly GCF_011077185.1 of Oxyura jamaicensis. Classification (NCBI taxonomy): domain Eukaryota; kingdom Metazoa; phylum Chordata; class Aves; order Anseriformes; family Anatidae; genus Oxyura; species Oxyura jamaicensis. The sequence goes on from NC_048893.1 coordinate 188,295,318, forward strand.
TTATTCTGATAACAGGTTCATATAAATAGCAAAGAAATTCTATTCAATGGAGTGCTCTTTGCTTCAAGTGTGAAATCGCAGTGCATGGTTTGCAAGTGTAGGAGGTCAGGTAGGAAAATGAGAGAAGATAGCATGTAAAGAGCTTTAAATTACTGGTTTAGATTTACCTGTGTTACTGGTTTACTTTTTTATAATAAAACATATTAATGAACATAGACTTTTTAAATTTTGCTTTCATAATGCCATGACAATATTTGTTACTGGGTTTGTTTTGATGGTTTTAGCTTTAGATTATGCTGCTAGTTAACTGCTGGTCTGAACTAGTGTTACAAACTGTGATGTGCTCATGAAGTCTAGCAGTATGTTTTGATCGTAAAGGAACAATTTCCTTGTGGGGCAATTAAAACTAATTTTTATTATCAATATTTTAAAATAATAAACTATTACATTAGTAATGCTTAGCAATCAGCATCAAGTTTGGCTAGTTATATACTTGATAAGTATTATAAATTTTATCAATGTATCTTAAGATACTCTTCTTCATATTAAATTCTGTATTTAGGATTCTTCAGTTGAATGGGTTGAGTCAAATGTGTCACAGTCAGATAACACAGAAAAGGCTTGGAAGGTCAACAAGGAATCAGATGCTGTGAAAGGACCCTCCTTGCAGGTGAGCCATCGATAACTATTCCAGAAATAGATTCAGCATGATCAAATGTGAAATGTGCTTAGGTTTCTTGACAGTTCTTTTGCAATGTATTGAACAAAAACTATTTGATAGACAGATGTTTGTGTTTACCTGGGTAAATGTTACATTTCATTCAATGGAAGGCTTCTCTATTTAATTGTTAGGTAGTATTTAACAAGGTACTACACTTGCAGTTGTCTAGTACCAGTTCCTTTCATCCTGTTATCAAGCTCTATGAACGCAGCCTGATTTTCTCAAAAAAGTCAACTTAAAGATATTGACTAGAGATGCAACTTTTTCTGCATAATTTAGGTCTCTGTTCTACAGTTGAATGAATTCTTGCTTCTACAGTAACTACAGTGGTACAGATATAAGGAAGGGAGATGCAGAACTTTTTACCACCAATAATAATGGAATCAAGGCCTCTTGATTTCCCTAGGTGCATTCTGTGCCCAGTAAGCACCATTTATTCTCGTTAACAAAGTTGTACTGTTTTGATCTTAGCTGCATAAATGTAGTGTTGTGATGCTTTAATTTCTGTGAAAATTATGATTTTGTGTTTAGTGACTAATTCTATTCTTGTTTCTCATTCTGCAGTTGTGTATGTTGTTAAGAGAAATAAAAAGTCTCTCTGAATCATTTTTTAAAAAATGATGTAATAACAAAATATAAATCCTTACGTATGTCATGATAATTTATGCTGTAAAGCAACTATTTTTGCAAAGCATTTCTCATGTAAAGTGACTTGCCCTGTACATTCTGGGCATATCTACTTTTGAGTGAGGAGTGAATTTCCATGTCATTTCTACCTTTTGTGTTTTGGATCACTTCATAGAACAGTTTTGGAGCATGTAAACCCATTTCATACACATAGAAGCATTTGGAGTCAGGCTCTGCTCAGTGGTGCTCGGTGCCAGGACAGGAGGACATGGGCACAGCCGGGCACCCAGGAGGCTCCCTCTGAGCACCAGGCAGCACTTCTGTGCTGGGCGGGTGACGGAGCCCTGGCACAGGCTGCCCAGAGAGGCTGTGGGGTCTCCTCCTTGGGGATCTCCAAAAGCCGCCTGGACGTGGTCCTGGGCAGCCTGCTCCGGGTGTCCCTGCTTGGGCAGGGGTGGGACCCCATGACCTTCAGATGTCCCTTGCAGATCTGTGTCTGTTGATCCACATAGTTTAGTAATGCAGGTGTAGAAACTATTGAATCACTTGAAGATAGATTATTTTTTAGTTCCCTCTCTTTCTTAGAGGAGATCTGAGAAGTGGAATGTTACGTTTCACCTTCAAAACTCTGTGTTCTGTGGTCTAACATCATTTCTGAGCAATGGAGAAGTAGTACCATACAGCATCTGTTCAGATTGACAACTCAGACTTGAACTTTAATGAAGAGGCATGAAGAAGCATCTGCAAGGACATGTTTCAAAATAGGTGTAGACTTGTCATTTAAGTTCTATAGTATACGTAGAAGTGTTCCAAATCCTTGTTTTTGCATAGTAGTTGTTAATAATGTGTATGTCACTGCTTTCTTTGGAGGCTTGTGTGTATAAACAAGTGTTTGAATAGGTGGTTTATATGCTGCTGTTCTGTAGACAGTAGTCCTTATTTTTAAAATGCCCTCAATCTCATTTAGGTTTTGTAAATGCATCTAACTGCTATTGTGGGTACAATTCACAGAATTTAGATGAACACCTGTTTAATTTGAGGGTGCTGTTAGGTGCCCAGATATCCCAGGTATGAACTATGCTCACTGACAGATGGCAAGCTTTGTATATGCTTGAAGAGATGTAGGAGTTCATGAAGACAAAAGCAGCCAAGTTGAATTCTATAATGATGGAAAAGGAACTGGTCTAGATGTACAGAGTTCATTTAAGCTAAAAATAAACTGTCTATATGGTTTTCATATTACTAGTGTCATAAATACATTGGGAAGAGTTATTTCAAATTACAGAAAGATATGAAATCATGCTTGAATACATGAATATTAAAAGACTGAAGTTGTTAAAATCACATTTGCTTTTCATCAAAATATTTCATGTGTATTAGTAAAACCTACGTTGTTTACTGTCAGTAGCTTTTGACATCAGTTGCACTGGTTGGATTTTTTTTTTGGAAGTACAAACACTGATTCTTTGTGTATTAGGTTGAATTAATTTTACTTTACTACTACTTATTACTTTTTTTTTTTTTTTAAGAGAGAAGAATGGATGAATTTAGACTTTGTGTCTTTGAAAACTGTGCCACTAGCATCTTGCAAAAGTGAAAGAGAGAAAGAAAAAATACTGAAACGACAGAAAGCTCAAGAAATTGAACAGGTAGGAGGAATTAATATACCAATATTTGCTACATTTTTACTACATTATTAATAATAGAATGGTTCACATACATAGGTTTCTATGTTATTAAATTATTTAAATTAATGCCTGATATTCTGTATGATAATGATTCTATTAAGTTGATCAGATATTTGTTCTGTTTGGGATGGGAAGGATTCATACAGCAGGGTTATCTTGTGAAGAAAAGTCCTTAGTTGCCTTATGGGTAAGAAGGAAGCCAGCTTAGTAAGTACTAAGTTCTGTAATGTTTGAAGTGCTTCTGAGATGTTTTGTTTAGTTACAGACTGTTGGTCTGTTCTTCTTCCCCATGTTGTGTGTGAAAGGTGCACTGTTGTTTGGTCTGTTAAAAGCTCACCTAAGTTTCTGTGTAAAAGTATAAGGTGCTGAGGCTGTTTTTTCATGAAGAAATAATTCAGAACAGTTGCTGTGCCTTTCATGCAGTAGTTGGACTCTGAACCTCCTGTGTGTAGATGCACAGTTCGGGAAAGCATTGCAGTTATTAAATTAGTTCTATTTACATACAGTTGTTAGCTGCTTCATTTGTTCATTCAGCTCTATAAATGCAGTGTGGTCTGTTCTGAAAACAGTGGCTGATCACAGCTTTTTGTTACTCTTAGGTTTTCTAACAGTATCATTAACAGAACTAGACTGACCTGGAGTACTGTTCTTGTGTGCCATGGCACTGTAGTTATTGTATTTTGAGCAGGGATTAATCTTTTTATTTTTCTTAGGGTAATATTCTGCAGAACATTTTTTCTGACCTATTGAAGGACCATTACCAGAATGTCAGCACGTGTTATATGGTTAATGACAGTTTATATGTACTTTTGATCCTAGAAGAATATGATTTTTATAGCCTCTCCCACCAAACTACTTGCTTTCCATGCAGGTTTATACTTCTGTGTTTTTTACAATGCATGTCCTTTATTTGATCCCCAAAGCAATATGTACAGCAGGTGTATATAGCATGCTGGTGGTGGTGATGAGTTGAAAATACAACATAGACAAATTTAATATTTTATTGGTGCACGAATTGCCTATTCAGACTTTTCTCCAGTGGACTTTCTTGCCTGTTTCCTTAGAAGTCAGCTGACGGAATCACAATAAACAATCTAGTTGGAGAAAGAAAAACAAGAACTTGTGGTAAAACTAAGAGCCCCTATATCCCTCCTTCAGACAAGGGTACATATTACTGCTACACAGGCAATGAAGCTGAACAGGAAAACTTTGTGTAACATAGGTGCCAAGTAAGCATGTCTTTTGAGAGCTTTTACTCAGGGTGGAGAGCTATGTTTATTTCTACCTTTCTTTAGACAGCACAAGTTAGGAGTAAGCTGTTCTATTCCCACAGAAGTGTCACAAAATTTATCAGATGTTCTTGAAAATACAAACCATATGTTATACGCACATTCAAATTCTTTCTGTTTTAGGCTATGCTTTCTGAGAGAGAACTCAACCCCTATTGGAAAGATGGTGGTACAGGTCTGCCACCAACAGAGGGTGAATCAACTTCAGTTAAAAAAGGTAAAGAGCAACTTCATTAATGATCTTAAATTTCTATATAAGCTCTGTGGTCTCCAGGTTACTACCAAGTTCTTGCTAATGTTAATGTAATAGGATTATGAATAAAGCAGAATATAAATGAAAATTCAGTAATGAATATTGGGTTAATATCATATTATGTTGTTTTGCGGAGCTTCTCTTCACTGGTTTTTAATCTTGAGTGGTTTAACCTTCAATATCTTCATAGAAATCCTCAATTTGAACTAATTAAAAGAAAGAAGCAGCATTTAACCAAGACAAGATAAATATTTGTCATCTCATTTGGTTCCTTTCTTTCTGTTATACAAATTATAGTTTTAAGAGACTCAACTACAGAAGTCTGAGTCACATTAAAATAAAGTACATTACAGATGCAGTTTGCGTAAAATATTATTTCTGTAACCTTCTTTCCTTACTCTGGGGTTACCCTGTCTATTTTCAGTAAGACTATCTAGAAAAATGTTTTTCATAATGTCATGAAACATTAGTTTTGAGTTAAGAAGGGTCCTTGTATTCTGTTGACAGGGAACAATAGGGCCCCTGACATTTCTCTTTGGGAGCCTTTCCCTGTGGGCAGTCTGTCCTGCAAACCATTAGGCTCATGCCCACTTTTAGGAGTAGCAAAGATCAGCGATCTATAAAAGCATCGGTGAGTATGTGTCCTGAGTGTTAAGACCTGTGCTATCTTCTCAAATGAAAAACAGTGGGTTACTTGTTAATTTGATGAGAATGAAAATGCACCTGTTTGTACAGAAGAGTGTGCTGAAGAATGGGCGCAGAAGGTGAAGACCATGAGAGGTTCCTTTAACTTCAGTAAAAATAAATAAATAATAATGCCACAGATTCTCTTTTGCTGCTCCTGTCTTGTATGTTATGTTCTATGACAAAATGTAGAAGCTTAAATTAAATCAGAGGTATGACAGAGGTACAACCAGCATGGACTTATGAAAACATGTAATTGCATTATTATATTCCTCCTATATTTCTTCTGCATCCTTTCAGTTTTTACATTAACTTCCGGTGAAGGTATAATGTCATGCACAGAGTAAATGTTAAGTAGGAGTGACTACTGAAATACAAAACCATGATCTCTCATTGTTTTATATTTTAGTTACGGTGGTAGAAGATGCTGGATTAAGTTGGTTACGAAAATCATATCAAAGGATGAAGGAGCAGGCTGAGAGAGAGAAACGAAATGTTGAGGAAGTTGTAGCTGAGAGATATGGGGTAAGACTATTTTTTTTTTCATATTAGTAGATGCTTTGAAAAGGTTACATTCATATGAAGGCACATGCACTTAATATGCAGTATCAGACACAGGAAAGAAGCAGGAGAGAAAGCAGTCTTCTGAGCTTCTCCCAAGTGATGAACAGTTTAATGGTACCCAACTTAATTTTGTATCTCTTTTGTTAAATATCGAGACTTTCTGTAGGATGTATTAAAATGGTTAACTTCTACGTTGGAAAGATCAAATGATCCCAGTTACAAAGTACCAGAGTGCTTTGAAGATTATGATGTTTGTTAGGAAATATGTTTTTCTCCTGCACATATCGTTTGTGGATAATAGCAATGTCAATATAATTTGGAGAGCTGTGTCAAATTTTACCAGATATGAATCCCCCTGCATATTGTAATATGGTCCTTAAAAGCATTGGGCAAAGGTGTGGGGAGTTCAGTATGTGTTAGCCGTAGTGCTATATTGGAGTTTTCTGTGGTGGTGGTCTTTTTTGTTTTGTTTGTTTTTTTCTTTTTTGGTTAGGTTGGCTTGTTTGTGGAAATCTTGGATAAGACAGTATGACTTCATACTTGTCACTCCTGAATGATAGAACAAACAGGGTCAGCACTGGTGGAAATTTGTTGGTGTGAGTGATTTTAAGGAAAATTATTTTTAAGAGTCTTTTTCAAGAAACTAAGGTACAAACAACCTGAACACTCTAGCTGCGGCAGTACCAAGGTAGTGATTGAAAGAGATCCTTTCCTGATGTACCTCAGTATGTAATGTTTTGAGCAAAATCATGTAATTGGTGGTATTTAATTCAGCTCGAAAGAGGGAAGAGGAACACTCAACATTTTGTATAATTACCTAATGGATAGAGTATTTGTCCAGAAAGCTAGAAACAGAGATTCAATGCCTGCTTCAAGCTAAATATTTTGAACCTGCTCTCCTGTGTTTTTAAGAATTTAACCGGATCATAAAATGGTTCAGTGGGAACATCATTGGTTCTATAGAAAGTGAGCATCTGGTGAGCCTAAGTGTAAAGTTCATGAGCAAGAAAGAGGAAGCTTTTCTTTTAGCTTAAGCACCTAATTTCCAAGTTACCAGGAGGAGACAGTTCTGAGGCTTTGGCTCCTGTTTCCAGGAGTGCTTCAGCACTTTACTGTATAGTTACCAAATGGAAGTTAGAAATGGTCTAAGAGAAGGGATCAAAATGCCATCCCAACAGAGCACCTCAGACACTAGACTATAAATTCTCTTTTTTTTGTATTAGTCTTCCTTTCCACTCCATGGCTCGTAGCTCTGCACAGTGACTCATTTTCACAGAATGGTGCCTTTCTTGTAATAACTTCTTAGAGAGTTTTACAATACCCTATGATCTTAAAAGCAGTATGACGTTTTTATTCTTTCTTGCAGTCAATGGAGGCATTTGAGTCACGGTTAGAAGCAGCTGAAAAAGTTGCATCGAAAAAGGAAAATTATTATAGAGGTGATAGATGGAAGAAAACTGATTATTCAGAAAGTGAGAAGAAAGAACAGCATGTGAAAAACACTCCACAACACGAAGATGATAGGAACATGTTTGGGAGACATAAGAGAGAGAGGTATGACAAGGGATGGATGCAAGAAGACAGAGGTTACAAAAGAGATGGATCAAGAGAAGACCAAAAACGTGGACACAGTAGCAGAGACTCAGAACTGGGAGGTTACAGCTCCAAAGCTGAAAAACACGTGGATGAAAAAAGTCAAGGAAAGAGCCTTTCTCTAAGTGACATAAAACACAAATTTCTGAAGCCCTCTGAAGATGATTTATCATCTTACAGTGCACCTAAGGACTACAAGCCACAGCATTCCTCTTCAAAACTGCCTGCTCATAGCTCTTTGAACAGTCGTTTTCAAAAACCCAGTGAGGATACTGCATTGTGGACAAAAACACACACACAAGATAGGAATGAACAATTAGTATCTGATCAAAAGTCATCAGATGGTGTGGCAAAAATTGTTGGTGAAAGAACTCCAACTGATGAAAAAGAGAAATCACAAAAGGAGTACCCAGCTGATACCTCTGAGAAGAAACAAACATCATCTCATAGTAAAACATCATGTTCCAGGTATTTTACTACACCTAAAACTGTGTTGTCCTTGTGTTAGTATTAGTTATATGGTCAGATCTCTTTGGTTAGGAGGCCTCCCATCTAGGCACAGCCAAAATGGACCTGTGTAGAGGTACTGAACACCCTTACTTCTTCTGTCTCAGCATGTTTGAGAACTGCTAGTGATAGATTATTTTGAAGCTTCTTTATAATGTTAGTGTATACTGTAGTAAAATTGGCTTCTTGCCACCCCCAAAGAAACAAACAAAACAAAAACAAAACATGTTTCATCTGTTGTTTGATTTAGGAAACATAAAGATTAAATCTTAGGAAGTGCTGACTAGCAGCTGACAATCATTACAGCAAGGGATAGATTTGCCACCTGTGAGATATGCAATAAGCTAAGGTAAGCATATGAAGCATAGTAGAAGGTACTGATTAGAAAATGTATTTTCTGTAGATAAGAAAAAAAAATGAACAAAAATGGGAAGGAAAATGCAAGATTATATGTGTTGGGAATTTCAGTCTGCCTGACCTGATTTACTGAAAGACAATGGAGAGTAGTAAAGAGAGGTGGTCAGAAACATCAGTTGCAGACAACTGAGCTGTTACTCTACTCAGAGCCACCTGTTCTCCATTATTACCAGCTTGCTGGTTCTTCCAGTGATACGAGTAGTAATTACTGTGAATGGTTTTCTTCAGATCTTTCTGATAGTAGGTAAGCATGTGCAAAAGCGTTTGAGTCAGTGTGGTGTTACGCTGGCACATAATAACTACTTGGGAAAGTTGGACAATTAATTATTCTTGGCCTGAGTATGTAAGGTGGCTGATATGATTTAGTCGGAAGTAGCAGTTGATGAAATGCAATCAAGTATTAATTCCTTGTTTCTCATAAGCTCCTGTCACTTATTTGTGTAAAAAAACTTAGTGACGTCATGAATTTATTTTTAATGTTTAATTATTGGATTCTAATAACAAGGCAATACCTTAAAATTATTTATTTTACTTACAACTGTTCCTACACACAGTACTTGCAGATACCCTGCTGTGTCTTTGCAAAGGAAAATTGTACGTTAAATCATACCATGTGGCCAACCAGAAACAGGTGCCTGTGTCTACACAGTTCTTTGTATTGCACAGGTTGGGTAGTTCTTGATTTTACTTACTACATTTTCTACTTTGAAGGGAGCTAATTAAATTTACACTTTCTTTCACAGCAGAAGGAGAGATTGCATGATGTATACTAGATTTTTATTTTTTAAGCATGAGTTTGAGCATGCATTGTGGCAGGAGTAGTTCCCAATTCTGCCACGAGCAGTTTGCATACACTATGGGAAATCCCATTCATGTTTGTCATGCTTTTGTTTTGTTTTGTTGTAGTATTTTCCTTGGTGTTACCTCAATAGAAAATGAGAAATATATCTTTATTTTAGTTACTCTGAGAATAGTAGCTGGTAGCATTAAACCTGGAGTGTATGTGACACTTAGATGGTCGAATCCAGTGATCCTTTTTGGTTTTCCAGATATTGTCCAAATATTTATTGCCCTGAAGTGCCTGGGGCTTACCACTTAGGTGCAGTTTGTAAACTTCTGGTTAGAATGATTTATGACCTATCTCAGCTGGAACCCGTGAGACTTGCTTAGTTCCTGAGTCGTGCTTTGTTCATGACTTCATTCAGGTGCCAGATCTGCACGGTCCACACTTGTCTTCTGTCTGCTTTGCCTTCCATAACGAAACCTAGGTGTTTGTGTAAGGAGGGATGGTGCTATTGGGAGCTGGAAGAGCACAAAGTGCATCTGCACTGCAGTTCAGGCACAGATTGCATGAAAATGAAAATATACTCAGAGCTGTATGCCTGGGGAAAATAAAAAACGTGTTAAGGAGTGATCCATAGCTTCTTTTGTGCACAGATGAAAAAAAAAAGGCACGATTAAATGTGGTTAGGTTTTTACCCTTTGTCTTAAAATTCATGCTCTTTTTATATAGATATGAAACTTGTATCTTGTTAATGTTTCACTGATTAGCAGCAAATACTCTGTGTAAATGTCATAGAATCCTGTGGAAAGTCTACCCTCCTTATCTCTTTCTGTCATGGAAGAAATGAAAGGGAGAAAGCAAGATCTAACACCTCTGCCATACAGCTGGTGTCAAATACAAGCTCTGACATCCAGTGCATAGTCGTTGGACTATGGCGAGCTATTAACAACAGGAGAGTTCTGGTGATCGTCCAGAGTGCAGTTACTGAGAGAGACCTTGTGAAGACTGTGCATCTGTTCTGATTTGCTCCAAGGATTTTTGGTTCCTGTGGGGCTGGGGGAGTGTTGGCTTTGTACGTGCAGTGTCCCCTCCCAGCCACTTGCCCACCCCAGCCTACTCGCTGAGGGTGCAGAGCGAGACACAGAGAAGGCATTGTTGCTATGCAGGCACTGCTCAGCAGTGGCACTGGTGCATTACCAACCTTGCTTTATTCACTGGTGTAAAACACGGCACCATATGAGCCGCTATGAAGAGCGTAAACTCCATCCTTGCCAGACTCAGTACAGCACGTAATTAATGAGTAGTAGTTAGTGATACTGTCACAGAATCCCCAAACCTCCTGTGTTCCAGTTTGTGCCCACTGCCTCTCATCCTAGCACTGGGCACCCCAATCACTTCATTGTCTCAAAACAAGCAACTACCTCTTTACAATCATTTTTTGTTTTTCATTAAAAAATGGTGACTCACTTATTTGTATGACAAGTACAAAAGCTGCACCTTCTACCTTTTGGTTACCACATAGTAAGTGCAACGTTAATTGTAACTGGGCAGAATGGAAAATTTAGGAAACTAGATTGTGTACGGAAGTGATTTACTTGTTCGGGTATATTGAATTAAGTTGTTACGATAGAAAAGGTAACGAGGTAATTTTCTTCTTTCCTTCACAGAAGAGAATTAAGCATAGAAGCTATTTAGCTGATACTTTCTTTTGCATGTTTTGTGTTTTAGTACTGTCCCAATTGTGCATCTTCTTTTATATCATAATTCTATTTCTTAACGAATTTGATTACCGAGCTGATTTATTAGTAAACTGAAAATTACTTAGGTCTGGAAAACCATGGAGTCTTTGCTTTTATTGGCTTATTTTCAAGCTCCATTAAGCTGACTCTCAGCTCCCTGTGTGCCTCGTCCTGCTGTGTTTGAGACAGCATCTGACCTGTCTGCCTGCTCCTTTCAGCGAGAACTGTGGTTTGTTTTGTCTCTTGCAACTTTTCAGGGTTGGATGTTTGGGGCACTGAGTTTTGGGAACAATTTATGAGCTGCTGCTTCTTCTTCCTAAAGTTTTAAGGGTTGTAGTACATGTACGCTTCCAGTGTTGTTCAGTCAGTCTCAAAAAGTAAATTTTCACTGACACAAAGACTTGAATTAATAGGTGTTGCTGGTTCGATTCCTCATCTCTCACACCGACAATGTACTTTTTAGGTTTTATTGCTTCTAAAACGTGGGGAGTTTCTTCAACCCATAAATCAAAGTGTTTTGGACAGTTATGACACAGATTAATTAAAGGTGCTGATTGGATGTCCAAGGGATCTCCCCCCAGGAAGATCTCCATCCAGCTAGTGTTTGCTGAAAATCACACTTAATAAGGTGATTGCTTCAGAGTTTAATTTGAGACAGAAAAAAAAAAAAAGTCGCTAGTCTCGACAAGTTTAGGTGATGGGTGATTTGAGCACTAACACTGCTTTAAAAAAACATACATAAAGTAATAATAATCTCTTGCTCCCTCTGCTGAGGTGTTCTGCCTTGTTTTGAAAATACATGTTAAGGAGAATTGAGAACTCCATCTACGAAGATTCTCCTTCTGGTGAAGTTAATGTAGAGATTTTTGTTGACTTCTGGGGTTGGACATCTTCAAAATAGACAAAAGTAACTGGTAGTTTCTGCAGGCGTAGGAGAGATCTTTCTCCATGAGAGATCTGCAAGTTAAAAATCACACCATCTTCAAAATTCTCCCATTCTTCAAATCCTATAAGATTTAATCATATTGAGTAGTGAGTAAATTATTTCTCTTCATTTTAATAGCAAGGACCAGTATTGTAACTATATTCTTATATCTCTTTTGTTAACTATTTTATTTTCAGAGTTGGTTGTTTTTAGTCTATTCTAAGGTTAGAGAAAATGAGCAAAACTTGTTTACCTTTTTACAGTAATTCTTAGAGGTGTTATTTATTATAAGAAGCTATTAGCAGTAGTCTCCCCGGGAGATTTCGTGTTTTAAAAATGGTACTAGTTATTTTCCATGGAAATTCTACCATATCAGCCGGAACATTGTTATAAACAAAGATGGTGCTGTAAGTAGATAAATTTGGGCATGGAAGTAGTCTTTGAGATGGCAGACCACTTGGCATAGAGAGGAACTAGGAAACAGGTGATTTTGCTGGAGCTGAAGAGTAAAAGAGTATGGCCAAAGCCAGGAAGGATGGATACAGGATGGGTTTAAGGTACTTTTTCTACTCATCTTTTCCATTCTTTTTTTTTCTGCTTATAATTGCAACTGGCTCTTGAGTATCGTTTCATGCTGAGAAAGTGTTCATTAGACAGTGCTTTTCATTTTAATGACCTCAAAAGCAAATTGAAACATACCTCGTGAAAGCTTTGTTTAAGCATTTTGCTTTCAGACACCTTGGTAGTGTTCTTTGTAAAAGAGAATTGCGGTAAGCAGTGACTACCTACTGACTGCAACTCTATTTCCATGGTACATTGTTACCGGTTATTTTGACAGTAGGAGCTTATATGCCAATACAGTAGCTATATAATACTTAAATATACAGGTGAATACTGCATTGTTTTTGTATGGGTTTAGAGCTGCTTTTTTTTGCAGGGATACATCAAAGGATGAGCCACCTCGGGTGCTTAGTGAAGAGGAGATGAACAGACTGGGAGCCAGGATTGTGAAAGCTGAGCTGATGGGAAACATGGTAATGTTTTTGAAAAAATGTCACATTTTACTGGAATTTTTCTTTGAATTTAACAGTACTTTAGTCTTCAACAACAGCAACAAAAGTATTTATTCAAGCAATTGAGAAATTCTGTGGAATTTGATCAGATACGATTTGCTACAACTTTTATGGTAACTTCTGCTTCAAATGCCATGCTTCATAGACTAGAGTAGAGGGATCAGGTTGCCAGGTTTGTATACAAGGCAGCGTATCCCAAAACAGTTGTTCTCTTCTTTTTTTTTGGTAAGATTTAATGTCTTTTTATTAAGCATGGAGCAGGTGAAAACTACAAAGCTCCCAGTCAGTGTTTACAAGACAAACAGAGCCTTGAGCTTTTTGTCATTTCATGAATTTTATCACAAGATGCTTGTGATCCATAGCTCTGCTGTATAACACATTAAGTTAGGATTTAGAAACTGAAAAGAGCTACATAGACCATTGCATCCAGCTCTGCAATGAGAACAACTATGTAATGTTTTGTGGACAGAACTGCAAAATGTCTACCCTGCCTGATCTGCGTGAGGCTGGGAGCTGAGATCCTCTGCTGCACGTTTAATGTTTTTTTGGGAGGCTCATTTCAGACAGCAACCTGATGGATCACAAATTTACTCTTTTTGAACAGACTTTAGACACAAATACATGTATGTAGCTTTATAAAATGTGAACAAGTACACTTTTCATAGAAATCCTGTCCATTTAAAATCTTATCAATCTTAAAAGTGAATTAGAAGTAACTTACAGCCATGTATTTTCTACTAAGACATATTGAATTTTTGTGATTTAGATATTTGCCTCCATGTTTTAATCTGTAGTTTTTCTAGTTAATATGTACGGATAGAAATACACTGGTGAGGAAAAAGTGTATTCATGAAAGAATGTAAATATATTACAGGATTGTGATGGAATAGTATCAGCTACTCAAGTATGTTATTTTATAGCCCTGTGTTCCCGTGGGGAAGATGGTTGAAACTATCTATACACTAATTCCTATAAAGTGGTGGTGGGGGGATGAAGTTTTCCAAAGACTGTCATGAAGAGCAGCAAAAATAGAGACCTTTTTTTTTTTTTTTTTCTGCTGTGTTTCAGTAGCATTGTCCAGATGAAAGTTTGGGCAGAAGTACATCATCTTTCTTTTTAGCCTGACAGTAACAGAATAGGAGTCTTTTGAATAAGCGTGCAGGTGGTGTGTGAAGAGAGAGTAATTCTTTAATTATTCTGTTGTTTTGTTTTGACCAAAATCATGTAGCAGAAGACATCATTACAATTTTGTTGTTAATTTTATATTTACATTTTTTTCTACATATACACTCTGAATTAGTTTAGAAAATGAAAAAATGAGCATGACCCCAACAATATAAATAATAAAATAACTAGTCTTTGCCTTGTTGTTCTTTAAATAATTTTTATGGATTTTGTTTGCTCAGATCGAAAATGCAGCTCGTTGAAACAAGTTAGCCCCACCAATCAGAACAGATGGTTATGTAACAGGACATCCTAGTAGCTGGAGCTCAAGGCTGACCATGTGGAAATGAAATCTAAGTTTGTTTTTGTTACTGACTCGCTGTGTGGCACTGATCAAATTACTTAATTTTTGGGGAGCAAAATGTTGGCATGATTGCTGGAGTCCAATCAATGAAACTGGCAAAATGGTCAGAGTATAAATGATTGTATTTCTTATGGATTAATAGGTTGTCACCTGATGTTTTTTAGCAAACCAAGAGCATCTAAATTGCCTTTTACTTAATGAAGAGATGGACAAGAGAGCGGCAATGTCAAAAGCAGTTTTCTCAAGACTGTATAGTTCTCATTTTCCATCTCCTCTCTATTTTAACACTCAAAGTGTCAGGTTTTAAGTGCCAAGTTGGACGTGTGATGTAGAGAAATGTAGAACTGCATTAGCAGAAATCTCTGAGAGAGGTTTCTCTAGACCCACTGTGTGTGTGTGTGCATGGATGTGTGTGTGATACACGTGGTGTGTTCAGGCTTCCTTATCTAGTTTCCTTATAGTAAAAGAAGTATAGAAGTACCATCTGTTCTTAGCCACACAAAACATTTATCATTAACTCTGTAATGTTTGAACATAATTTTTCTGGTGTTCTTATTACAATATATGTTTCTATACTTCACATACCTCTGTTCTGAATGATTATTTGTATTTTATCTCTGGTAAAGAACTGTGTGAATTATATCCAGGTTTTCTTTAGTCTTTTTGTTATTAGGGTTTTTAAAAAATATATCAAAATGTAAAGAAATGAAATAAATAGTTACTTCTCATTGAAAGGTTCCTAAAAGTTTAAAATGGTTCAACTAATTCAGTAATACCACTTTCTTTGAAGGAGTTAGCTTCAAAACTTCAAGAGGAACTCGACAAGGCACGCAAATTAAGAGAGACTCAGCAGCAGATCCCAGCAAAGTCTGGTGGAGAGGTAAGGGGAAAATATTATTCTTTTTGTTGTGTTAACACAATGGTATAACGCAGGTAGAAGATGAATCACAGAGAACATGAAATATACTTAAGAATATTAGAAGGCATGACTTTTAAGGAAGGGTCCATACCTTCATTTATGGGCTGTGGTCCTCATTGATGGAGAAGAGACTTGGACAAGAACATCACAGATTTGCCTCATTTGACCCTGAGTTCAGAAATGCAAGGGGTTGGGAACTGAGAAATTAAACCTATGAAGAATGTGTTTGCATCCTTCTGGTTAGGCCTGTCATGGGTCCTAATCAGTCTTCGTACTGGAATCTTAAAAATGTTCAAGTAGTTGTAGTCCAGAAGGAGTCTTGCTGAGGAATTATAGATATGTTGTAGACTTTGCTAGACTAGAAATAGCAGCTTGCTGCTCTGAAACCTTGAAGGAATTATTATTTCTATTCAAGAACATGCTATAAGATAATTACGATTTGGACTCGGTGATCTTTGTAGGTCTCTTCCAACTGAACTATTATATTCTATTTGATTTTTCTTGTATCTTTTGTGTGCCTGTCCATCTTCAGTTTTGCACTCTTCTGTGCTTATAGACTTAAGTCGGGTCTGCAGACTTAAAAGGCACCTGCTCCTTCTGTATTCCCTTTAAACATTGCGGAAAGAAACTCTTAATACTTCTAGTCCATGGGGGCTTGGCTAAGCCTCCAATGACCACCTTAGTACTGTGATTGATCTAAACTTTATTTGAAGATTGAAGGGCTCTAAAACAGGGCTCTATCCTCTCTGAAGTGTCTTGGATGCAAAACATTTACCCTTGTGCTCTCCGTGTTGGCTTTCTCTGAAGCCCAGGATCAACATCTTAGGTAATTCCTGTATGTAAAAGCTTGGTTTTCAGGTCTCTTCACCCCAGAATGCTTATTTTTTTATGTTAGCGCAGCTATCCTGTGGAGATGATCTCTACTTGGTGAGAACCCAGCCTGCTGACAGTTTTGCTGTTTTGGACTTCTCACGGTTTGCCAGTGGAAACGGTGCCCTCCAGATGCAGCAGGGCTGGTGTCAGGGATTCTGCTAACGGTTAGCTGTTGACCTGCATCATGCGTGAATGGCATCAACCTCGTTGCAACCTGTTGTAAAGTTGCTCAGCTTCTTAGGCTTGTCATGAATTGGCAGACACCCCAAACCACTGCAAAAATGTGGCTGCTTACATGAAGTCACTCTGGTAAATTTACTGCCAGGGCTTGCTTTCCAGAGAGTGAATATCTTCTGGTACGTTTCAGAGGCTTGCTATGTTGTCCTTATGAAAATGCCTTGCTTGTACTTGGCTACTGCTGGCCCGCATTAGGTGGGTTTTGAGTGTGAGTAGTCCAGCAAAGCCGACAGCTGCTCTGTCCTGAGTCCTATCCCTGTGATAGCTGCCAGGGTTGTTGTACCAGTTGTACAGTTCAAACTGATTTTGGAGTTTTGAGACACAGGCGGAATGGCTTTCATATCAAGGACCATCAGTATCATGTATGTATGAGCAACCTGAACGTTCAGAAACCGTCCTGTGACATGAGAAGGTGATTTGTGAAGTATTATTTCATACTGTTTGAATCAGTCATTCTGTATCATTAACCACCCAAGTGATGGCCTCAGTCAGTTCAGCCACCTGTATTCCAAATCAGATACCTGAAACACTTTGCACAGAAGTGGTATTGAAAATAACGTCCCAACAGTCCCAAACTTTGATGTGCTTGCCTCAGTTACCAATAACCAACACGAATCATTTTGTTTCAGGCGAGTTTCTCTCTGGTTCCTTGAAGCAGCACGGCCAACATTGTGCTGAAAGGTCCCCAGACGTGACTTTGCTGTATTTTCATTTCTGTTGGAAGAACTGGGGAGATAATTCAGGAAGCAGCGAAGGCAATTCTGAATGAATCTCCCTAGTTAGTCTTTTATTTTTTTTCTTCCTTTCTGTTTAATTGAACATGGATCAATTTCGCAATTTGATTCACTGTGTGACTGAATAAAGACTCATGCTAGTGTAAGGGGGCATGCACAGGTGGCTGGGGTTTGTTCAGAGGACAGGATCAATTCTTTTGACAACAGTGCTGGCTTTATTCTGCCTTAAAGTGATCAGGAAACTACAGAGGGAAGGGACTCTCAAGTGGTGGCATAAATCCTGCCTTGTTTAATTTAAGTGAGAATAGAAACAAACCTAGTTTTTATAATGGTTTGATTTGGACAAGAATTCTACCCCAAATGACCCCGAATTGTTGGTTTTAAGCACGATTTTCAAATGCTGATGATTGGTGTTTAAGAACCTTACCTGTATCAGCTGATACCTTTCACCAAACCTACACCTCCTGCTAGGACCGTTTTTTTTAACTTTGTTTCTTTTGGCTAAAGTCATGCTTAGTTTTAAGACCTGCTGCTTGTAATGCCTTTAGAAGTTTCAAGTAGAGATTTCCAGCTGAAAGAAGCCAAAAAGCACGAACGTACCCATCTTTCTGAACCTGGAATAGCAAGAAAATTGTATGTGATACCAAAGCAAGGGAGAAATCCATAGCTGCATTTTGAATAAGCTCATTTGGGTAATTGTGTAGCTAAGATTTATCTTGAGGAAGAGGTTTGTTGTTTTCTTTTTTGTTCTTGGTAGTTAATGTGACATTTCATGGGGCACTTTACTTGACACCCGGCCTGATGGCTGCAGACGGGTCCCTGTCTTTTAGGGGAAAATGGATCCTGGGCCAGGAGCTGGCAGGGCTCATTGAGAGGGCTTTAAACTAGGTAAGAAGGGGGATGGGGGTGAAGCAAGGTTTGTTGGAGCTGTGCCAGGGGGAACAATAGCAAGGCCGGGGGATAAGGCAATGGCCCAGCTGAAGTGCATCTGCACCAATGCACACAGCATGGGTAACAAACTGGAGGAGCTGGAAGCCATCGTGCATCAGGCAGGCTACGACTTGGTTGCCATCACGGAGACGTGGTGGGACCACTCTCATGACTGGAGTGCTGCAATGACTGGCTATAAACTCTTCAGAAGGGACAGGCAGCACAGAAGGGGTGGTGGAGTGGCTCTCTATATTAGAGAGTGTTTCGATGTTGTAGAACTCGAGGCCGGGCATGACAAAGTCGAGTCCCTTTGGGTTAGGATCGGCGGGGCCAACAAGGCTAGCGTCCTGGTCGGGGTCTGTTACAGACCGCCGAACCAGGACGAGGAGACGGATGAGGAGTTCTACAGGCAGCTGGCAGAAGTTGCGAAATCGTCAGCGCTGGTTCTCGTGGGGGACTTCAACTTCCCTGACATATCCTGGAAGCACAACACAGCCCAGAGGAAGCAGTCTAGGAGGTTTCTGTAGAGCGTGGAAGATAGCTTCCTGACACAGCTGGTTAGTGAGCCTACCAGGGGTGGCGCCCCGCTAGACCTTCTCTTCACAAACAGGGAAGGACTGGTGGAGGATGTGATTGTCGGGAGCTGTCTTGGGCAGAGTGACCATGAAATGGTGGAGTTCTCTATTCTTGGCAAGGCCAGGAAGGGGACCAGTAAAACCACTGTATTGGACTTTCGGAGGGCTGACTTTGTGCTGCTGAGGACACTGGTTGGTAGAGTCCCTTGGGAGGTGGTTCTGAAGGGCAGAGGAGTCCAGGAAGGCTGGGCGCTCTTCAAGAGGGAAATCTTAATGGCGCAGGAACGGTCTGTCCCCACGTGCCCAAAGACGAGCTGGCGGGGAAGAAGACCAGCCTGGCTGAACAGAGAATTGTGGCTTGATCTTAGAAGAAAAAAGAGGGTTTATAATCTTTGGAAAAGTGGGCAGGCCACTAGGGAGGACTATAAGGATATCGCGAGGCTGTGCAGGGACAAAATTAGAAAAGCCAAAGCTCATCTGGAGCTCAATCTGGCTACTGCCGTTAAAGATAACAAAAAATGTTTTTATAAATACATCACCATGAAAAGGAGGACTAAGGAGAATCTCCATCCTTTACTGGATGTGGGGGGAAACTTAGTTACAAGAGATGAGGAAAAGGTGGAGGTGCTCAATGCCTTCTTCGCCTCAGTCTTTAACGGCAATTCCGATTGTTCTCTGGATACCCAGTACCCTGAACTGGTGGAAGGGGATGGGGAGAGAGATGTGGCCCTCACTATCCATGAAGAAATGGTTGGTGACCTGGTACGGCACTTGGATGTGCACAAGTCGATGGGGCCAGATGGGATCCACCCGAGGGTACTGAGAGAACTGGCAGAGGTGCTGGCCAAGCCGCTTACCATCATTTATCAGCAGTCCTGGCTATCGGGGGAGGTCCCACTTGACTGGCGGCTAGCAAATGTGTCGCCCATCTACAAGAAGGTCCGGAGGACTGACCCGGGAAACTACAGGCCTGTCAGTTTGACCTCAGTGCCAGGGAAGCTCATGGAGCAGATTATCTCGAGAGTCATCATGTGGCACTTGCAGGGCAAGCAGGCGATCAGGCCCAGTCAGCATGGGTTTATGAAGGGCAGGTCCTGCTTGATGAATCTGATCTCCTTCTATGACAAAGTGACGTGCTGGGTGGATGAGGGAAAGGCTGTGGATGTGGTCTACCTTGACTTCAGCAAGGCTTTTGACACAGTTTCCCACAGCATTCTCCTCAAGAAACTGGCTGCTCTTGGCTTGGACTGGCGCACGCTTCGTTGGGTTAGAAACTGGCTGGATAGCCGGGCCCAAAGAGTCGTGGTAAATGGAGTCAAATCCAGTTGGAGGCCAGTCACTAGTGGCGTTCCCCAGGGCTCGGTGCTGGGGCCGGTCCTCTTCAATATCTTCATTGATGATCTGGATGAGGGCATTGAGAGCACCCTCAGTAAGTTTGCAGATGACACCAAGTTAGGTGCGTGTGTCGATCTGCTCGAGGGTAGGAAGGCTCTGCAGGAGGATCTGGAGAGGCTGGACCGATGGGCTGAGGTCAACTGCATGAAGTTCAACAAGGCTAAGTGCTGGGTCCTGCACCTGGGGCGCAATAACCCCAAACAGAGCTACAGGCTGGGAGATGTGTGGTTGGAGAGCTGCCAGGCAGAGAAGGACCTGGGAGTGATGGTTGATAGTCAGCTGAATATGAGCCAGCAGTGTGCTCAGGTGGCCAAGAAGGCCAACAGCATCCTGGCCTGTATAAGAAACAGTGTGGCCAGCAGGGCCAGGGAGGTGATCGTCCCCCTGTACTCGGCTCTGGTGAGGCTGCACCTCGAGTACTGTGTTCAGTTTTGGGCCCCTCGCTACAAGAAGGACATGGAGGTGCTTGAGCGAGTCCAGAGAAGGGCTACGAAGCTGGTGAAGGGCCTGGAGAACAAGTCTTACGAGGAGCAGCTGAGGGAGCTGGGCTTGTTCAGCCTGGAGAAAAGGAGGCTCAGGGGTGACCTTATCACACTCTACAGGTACCTGAAGGGAGGCTGTAGCGAGGTGGTGGTTGGTCTATTCTCCCACGTGCCTGGTGACAGGACGAGGGGGAATGGGCTAAAGTTGTGCCAGGGGAGGTTTAGGTTGGATGTTAGGAAGAACTTCTTTACTGAACGGGTTGTTAGTCACTGGAATAGGCTGCCCAGGGAAGTGGTTGAGCCACCATCCCTGGAGGTCTTTAAAAGACGTTTAGATGTAGAGCTTAGGGATATGGTTTAGTGGGGACTGTTAGTGTTAGGTCAGAGGTTGGACTTGATCTTGAGGTCTCTTCCAACCTAGAAACTTCTGTGATTCTATCAAAGTCAGAAACTGCGAATAATAACATCGGAAGTTTCTGTTGTATAAAAGTATCCCAGATTAAAATTCAGTACAGGCTAAAGCATGTTTGGGTTGTCTTGATATTGAAAGAAAAAATAATAGTAACTTTGTCTGAAACTATTTTTCAGCACTATTGAAGAGGCTTTTTTATGCACTACTGGCCCTCATTTTGCCTGTCTAGCATTTAATTTGTTTTCAACTGCTAGTCTTCCATGTGTACAAAGTGCAGAAATGGTAAAATTTAGTAGTTGAATTGTTCTTAAATTGCTTGTGGGTTTTGGGTCTCTTTATAGAAGAAATTATTTTGTCTGAATTGAGATATGAATTTTTAAATAGTTTTTATAGAGTTAGAGAGGTTGTTTTTTATATGTATTCCTCTTGAATGCATGGGTAGCTGTTGCCTTGCTTTTCTGGTACTTCAAGAAAAATACTAGAGAATGTTGTTTGGGGATATTGGCTCACTGAACTTGTTTAATTTTTTTCCACATTAGGAAGAACTTCTTTACTGAAAGGGTTGTTAGGCATTGGAATGGGCTGCCCAGGGAAGTGGTTGAGTCACCGTCCCTGGAGGTCTCAAAGCCGGAGTCATCTTGTCCTCGCTTTGAGGTACAAGTCTGTCTTATGGATAAAACTGACTAATTATTAAGTAAGGTAAGATCAGGGATACAAAGTTTCTACACTTCCTTCTACCTAACTAAACATAGTAAAGGTTCGACCTACCTGCTTGTTAAGTATTTTGAATCTGGCTCCATTGCTCTGTCAGGGAGGAGGAAATCCTATGTCCTTTTGACTCAGTATCAAGAAAGCAGAAAATTGTGGAGGCTTCAGCATTTAAAAACAAACAAACAAAACAAACAAAAAAACCCACCTTCTACCTGTTGCTGGTTTATCTCTAATCATGGTTTGTATTTCTGTTGTCTGAAAGTGCTACACAACTCCCGATGTGAGTGTGCATTAGTTATGAGGATGTTATCTCTACTATTGTCAGTACTAGTCATAACTGATGTAATTTATGCTTTTAATCTCTATTTTTGTATGAAAAAATCTATCTAGAACATTACCACTCTTTTGATGCAGCTTGTTTGCCATGGTTTTTAGTGGTACAGAGCCTAGGAGGTAAACAAATCAAATGAGCAAAAGCCAGATTGAAAACAAATGCAGAAAAAGCATTATTTGCAGAATGGTTGCTCTCAAATGTTGTGGGTGCAGGAAGTTTAAGTAAATTCAAGGAGAGATTGGAAAAGTTAATGAAAAATAAATCCCTTGGAAATTGTACAGAAATGGTATCTGGCTCTTAAGTCACCGAGTCACAAATGCTTGGAGGCATCTTCTTCTTATACTCTTAATTAGGTGTTTACTTTATGCCATTGTTAGAGAAGGCATTTATGCTTTAATTTGGAGGTAGACGGTGTTCTTCATGATGATTCCAAATAGTTTACAATGTGCTTTGTGTCCCCTACATTTTTTCTTTTTTTTTCAATATTTTTTTTTCCATTTTTTTTTTTCCTCACATTTCCTTCAGTGCTCCCTGCATTTGTCCTCTAAGAAATAGTCACATCTGTTAAATGAAAAATAGCCCGCCTTTGTGTTGCTAAAAACTGGCTTAATTGTTTATGTTTTCTAATCAGGAAATATATTGGCATAATACAGAATCGGCTAAATCTAGAACTCTGTTTGTGGTGGGGGATTAAATGTATGAATCTTACAAAAATTGTTAATGTGTTTTATACCCAGAGTTGAAAATAGATAGATTTTAAAGGGGGAAAAACAATGGAAAGCAAAACCAAAGCAACCAACTGAAATAAAACACAAAAATCACCCTTCTCAACCTAAAACCTATTATTGGGTTCCACAGCACTTAATCAGTATGCAGGAAACAAAAAGTAGTCTGTGCTGAGTGGTTGCCAGAGACAATTCTTAATAATGATGAATTGTATTTAAAATGCAAAAACTAATATGAAATTGAATGGAAGGTAAAAGGCGGTACTTTAAGCAAGATAGCATGGTAGAAAATATACTGTCATAGTGTATTTAAAAGAGAGTACAGTTCTGAAAAGTAGGAAAAACAATAAAGGCTTTTCTGTTATGCATTTGAGGTAAATTGTAAGGAAAATGTGAAAGACTACAGCATAGCGAGTCTTCATTTGAATAACTGAATTTTTTGTGACAATGCAGCTCTCCTCAGTCTAGTAGGATTTATTAAATAAATATATTTAAAGTGTAAGGAATAAAACAGCATTTGATACGTATTTTCCACAAAAAAAAAGAAAAAAAATAAGAAGA
Organism: Oxyura jamaicensis; assembly: GCF_011077185.1. NCBI lineage: Eukaryota > Metazoa > Chordata > Aves > Anseriformes > Anatidae > Oxyura > Oxyura jamaicensis. Next base: position 188,318,598 of record NC_048893.1, read on the forward strand.
TATCTGTTAATTTTTTTTACTAATGAAGCATGTGTAGTGCTTCCATAAAGTCTTTTGGGCAAGGTATCTGTAGAACAATAGTCTTCAGTTTTGGCAGGCAATGTATTTCACTTTAGAGTGTGCATCTGACTAACATGACGCTGCTTTAAAGGGGATTTTTTTTTTCTAGATTACCCATTTGCTCCAGACAGTGATAACATTCTCCAGTCCATTGCTTGTGCATCTCTCAGATGGAGGGCGTGTTACAATGGAAGGAAAAGCTGCTTCTTAATTTAGCCAGTTTTATGGCATAAGTAGGGCTCATCTTTTAGTGAAAACCTTTCTAGTATCAGGAGCTTAGTATACTTCAAATGCAAAAACCCATTACATACCATTATGTATAACTACGATTGAGCAGAGACTGGATGGAACATTATGGATCTTTATCCGAAGAAATTCACAGAATTTCGGAATGGTAAGGTTTGGAAGGGACCTCTGGAGGTCATCTGATCTAATCCCCTGCTAAAGGAGGGACATCTACAGCAGCTTGCACAGGACCATGTCCAGATGTCGTTTGCAGCACAGTTTTTATCCTGAGACAACTAAACCATATGACAACAGGAGTAGGTGATAGGAATCAGCTGTGGAACAAAACTGAAATAATTCTAATAGGGGAAAATGTGAATTTTTATTTCCCTCCTTCCCCCCATGTTTTCAGGATTGGCTGCTTTTCAAAAATATCTTAACAATTTAAGTGATTCCTTGGAAAGAGAACCAGCTACGTAAATGCCAGGTTGTATATGTATATGTATGGTATGTGTCTAAAATTTAGGCAGTAGTTAAGACTTAGGAACAACAAGTGAAAGAAGAAATATAGTCGATATTTCAGATGCAATGTTTAGGAAAATGAAACAACCCCACCCTTGAAAAATAGCATTCAAAATTGCATGTGTACCTACATTTTAGGTTTCGGAAATGAGAATATAAAAACAGATGTTTTTTCTGCAATAAAAACATTTGGATGTCAAAACCCAATGCAGAACTTAAGTACAGTTGTAGTAAGTCTCCAAGACTTAAGATATAGATAAAACATTATTTAAAAACTATTTAAAACTTTGTTGGAAGAATATACCTGAAAAACCTGTGTAAGAACTGGACTGTTGAGGGTTAATGATCCTTGCTAAATGCATGATGAAAACCTGTGATTTTGTTTGGAGATTCGGATGGCATGGAGATACTCCAACAGATGGAGTTTGGCCTGATTACTCTCAAATGTTTTCAGCGCATCATAATTTCTAATCATTGCTGTTCCATCACACTTGAATCTTGTCTGCAGGATGGCTGTGCCATTCTTTTTTTCAGCAAAAGTCTTTTTTCCCCATTCAGAGAGATGACTCCCTCTGACTAGAACAAGGAATAATAAAGTGGGCATCCATTTGCAGAACAGCTTTAATAGCATTAGTGCTTACTTTTCAAAAATAATAGGTATGTGCAGCTTCTGTGAGAGTATTTCCTGAAAAGTCTTGTTCATGTCATTTAGAGAAGATTAAACAATTATAAGACAAAAACATATTAAGACAAAGTTTCTTAACTTCCTAAATGTAATTTAGAGGAAATTGTTTTTTGTATTTAAAAAGTACTCAAGAAACTGGATTAGTAAATAAAAGAAATATTTCTTCCTGATTTCAGTACAATTAACAGGGATAAAAGAGCAGAGTGAATAAAACTTCAAGCAGATCACATACAGCTTTGGAGTGTGCTCTAACATTAGAAACAAAAGTCCTTTCCAAGCACCATGCAGCACTTGCACTCAGTGGTGCCCTGTAGTTCTAGCTTGGTTTTTCTCCTAATACTAAGCAGAATTTCTGCATATTTTTACTGCTGTGTTCCTTCATAATGAATAACTGTTCCTTCAATAATGAATCACTGAATTCCTTCATAATGAATTCTATTTTTCTTCACAAATTTCCTTTCCTGGAAATTTCCATTCCTGGAAAGCCTTTCTGATGCTGCACGTGCTTCTGATTTCATATGGAAAGGAGAAACATATATATATATATTTACAAATACTCCTTTAATGATGATTTTTCAGGTTGAACTACTTGTCCTGCTAATGAAGGGTGCATTATTAAGCTCCCTCATATGCTTGAATGACTCTTTGCTAGTTGGGGTACTCTGTTGCTTTGAGTTCGTAAAGCTAACTTTTCTGATACATATTGTCTGAAAATACCTCTTGCATCAGAGCTAGAGAAAATCTCTTTTCTAAACAGGGAATGTTGAGGCCTGAATGCTTTTGAAATTTCTTGAAGTATTTTTACTGAATTCTATTTACATGTTACTAAATCTTCATATTTACTTAAATAAAATAAATACTGTTTTTGTTTGCACATGCCAAACTTCTGCTTATCACATTGTCGGTCTTATGTTACATTTCTGTCTTTGGAAGATGAAACAGGAATTTGTGGTCTTAAGAACCAATATGCTGCAATACCTTTCTTTTTTATGGTCTGAGAATTTGGTTTGTGTCTGATGTTCTTGCTATAAACACAAGCTATTGAGTCTTCTTTTTTTTTTTTTTTTCCTTTTTTTTTTTTTTTTTTTCTTCTTTTTCTACATCCCATGCTTACAGTGGCTTATTTGTGCTATGGTTATATGACTATTTCAAAATGTAGGTAGCAATTCAAAATACCAGATTGCATCTTTAAACTTTCTTCTAAAGTTGTATTCTCAAGGTATGTGGCTTGCTGATATGCAGTGTTATTTTTGTTAACCGTGTTAGTTTTCCCTGTTACTGGACACACCACAAGCTGCTGTGCATTGCACAGTATTGGTCCTAATCTTACTTGCAGAGGCTGGCTGTACGGCTATCTGAGACACTCTAAGAAAATAAGTACTGAGAGCAAACAAAAATTATTGAATGCAGGGTTGATTGGAGGCGTTCAGTATAAAGAGGAGATCGCAGAATCACAGAATAGTCTAGGTTGGAAGAGACCTCCAAGATCACCGAGTCCAACCTCGATGAATAATCGAGATCAGGTTAGTTATTCTGAGTAATGAGCAGTTTAGATAAAATATCCTTTTTCATAATATAAGAACAAAAAATTAAATTTAAAGGGCAACCAATTTTATATCTATAAGACAAAATTACATTTTACATAACGTGCTATTAATCAATGTCACTCTAACTGGGGAAAAAAGAGAAAACAATTAGTAGTTATATGTATCTAATCCTTTTGTAATAATGAATGTTTTCACTTATGAGTTAGAAGCTATGATTTTTTTTTGTTTATCATGCTTTCTACATAAACCTAGCACTACCTGATGAAGGTACTGTTATGTTGGTACTCTGTTGCTGTGTTACAGCCTGCATTAGATTTTCTAATGCATCTCCCCTCTGTTAAATGCAGGGTGCTGATTATGGTACATCAACTTTCTGATCTTGTAAAAACTGTTTTTTTTTTTTTTTTTTTTCTTCAATCTTATTTCACTATCAGCCTAATCCCTTTTGAAGTTGTAATAATGATGCTTATTACTATGTTTACTAGGTCTCTCTTGAAATGCTAAGTTTCTAACATAGGCTGAGCCTCTTGCTTCCTTGTGCTGCTATTTCCCTTCATCTTTTTTTTTTTTCTTTTTTTTTCCCCCTCTCTACAAGAACCCAAACTTAAGTTTTGTACTGCGGTCTGCTGCTACAGACCTGTAACACTTCAACTTCACCTTGCTATGAGAGCCAGACCTTGATCCTGTTACGGAGGATGCTGTATCTATTGATTTTATAGGTATTGCCTTTGAAGTTGACGCTGCCATTATTCACAACAAGTGGTAGACCCTGAAGGTAGCCTAGATGCTTTGAAACTTACCTTTCATGGGCACTCAAGGTAGTGAGTACAGTGGTGAGACCCGCTTTTACAAATGATTAGCGCTGAAGGAGGCAGGCTGTTCATCCTGAGCGGGGCTGACTCTTCCTTCTGGTAACTCAAGTGATGATGTGAAAATGCAACCACAGAACTGAGTAAGAGGTAATTGAAATGGGAGAAGAAAATACCTTGAGAGAAAAAGAGACAGAGGATGGAAGATAGGTCTTCTGCTATGTCCAGCCCGCTGACGTCTCCTTGCCGCTTAGACCAATAGAGGAATAAGAGAGCAATGGATAATGGATTCAAAACATTTCCATTCACCATAGACTGTAAGAGAAAGGAAACAGAAAGGAAAGAAAAAAAATATTCTTAATCCAACACCTAGTTTGTTCGAGATCAGAGGTAGTGTTTAGTTGTTGTGGCTTGTCCTTGCTGAAGACTATCACCAAGCTTTGATTTTTCTTTCATTACTTCATGTTTGCTTAGGTACTCGGATGTATGTTCTTGCATATGTGGTGGCAGAGCTTTTTCATTTCCTTCTGCAAGATTATGGAACAGACACAGTCTCTGGAGAGTTCGAAAATCTTTTTCAGAATTGCATTTTATTTATGTATTTAATTTAAGCATTTATCTTTTGAAAGCAGCCCTGTCTGCTTTGTTTTGTTCAGTTGTGTTAATCGCTCTGTAGAGTTTTGTATGTTTGGTGAGAACTACTGTGTACTTTGCATATTTAATTGGCCTGAAGCAGAAATTTGTTCCTTCACTAATGACAACAAACAAGTCCAGTCTAGTTCAGTAAATTCACACAATCCTTGATTTTTTAGGACTGTAAATTATATTTGTGTAAGAGTCATCACAAGGTTCAAGGATAGTGACTGAGCCTCTTCTCCACTTCCAATTTTAACATATAGTAAGATGTATCATATTTAATATATTTTATTACAGTAATATAACCAATATCACCATTATAGTAATATCACAAAATAGTTATTATAGTAATATAATCAATTTTGTATTTATAGCTTAACACATTTAATATTTATTTAGTAGAAGTCATTCATTCAGCAACTGGAGAAGGTTTAAAGCAAGCTTTGCAATGCTGTGTAATCCAATGCCACTGTGCGAAGAAATAAATCAATTTTCCAGATATTAAATGCAAGTTAAAACAGGAACAGAATCCAGACTCTCTGGAATCTGTTTAAAGCACAAGAAGACAATTGGTGCCTCTTCTCTGAAAGATGGTACAGTTCTTGGGAATATTTGTAAGGTCTTATGGGTGATTTCAGGGATTGTTGGTAGGAAGAAAGTCATTACTCTGTTCTGTACTGTGCTCAATGGATATTACCAGGTACCTTGTCATATAGTCATAGCAATGCAAAGCTACAAATGTGTTTAAAAAACAACAACAGATGAAATGAGGGGAGAAGAGTGATTGTTCCTGTTACATGTGAGGTTTTATAGTGCATTTCTGAATTAATTGTGGTCGCTGATAGTAGTTCAGCAGATAAATGAGAGTTCTGAGTGCTCTCTTTCAGTTAGATGGGTAACCACATAGTTTTAAGTCCTTCAGAAAAGTCTAATAGTGCTGCGAGTCATGACCTTTCCTTGCAGAGGCTCTTTCCCCATATACCACACTTGGTCAAGCGTCTTTATTATACTTGCGTGAGTTTGTCCATCGCAAACCTTAAATACATTGCCCTGCAATTCCCAGAATCAGCCTCTGGCACATTTTAAAAGATTTATGTTGTACTCGTCATGCTGTACTATTTTTGTGTGGTGGACTATTTAAATGACAGGGTGTGTACTGAAGAGTATGGATGTTATCTATTGGAATTGTTTTTTTGGAACCTGAGAGAATCATTTTTCATGGTAGCTTTCTTGAAAACCTTTTACTGACATTTTACTTTGAAGATGATTCCTAAGTTTTATTCCATGGTTTAATAAAATAAAATATGTGGAATAGCAACATCTTAAATTTAGAATGCCAATAATTTATTTTTATCATTTTTTGATATTGCAGTAACCGCTTGATCATCTCTTATTTTTCTGTCAGAAAGATTTCTGATTCTGTTGTGTTTAGAAATAGTTCCAGTGTTTATTTTTAGTGAGATCCTCTTCAATATTAGCTTTTGCCTTTTTTTTTTTATTTATTTACAATAAACTTTCCAAACTTATGCTGTTTGTAGTTCAGTTATATTTTATATTTAGATAGGATTTTGACTACTGAAGGATGTCTTTACCTCTCATAACTGCTTTAATCTTCTGAATAACCATGCCTGGCATATTTGATCTGTTGGATTTGTCTTGGTTCATAGTATGCATTTACTCTTAGTCTCTCACGTGACTTCACATTAGCCTTTGTGCTGTCCATATTTATTTTACCCTTTTATCTGCTTCTTTTAATTTCCCTTTGATGGATCACTTCTTTTTTTTGTGCTTTCTCTTCTAAAGTTAAAGATTATTATCTTTTGTGCCTTTTCCTTTTCTCTAGAATATTAAATCAAAATATGTTACGGTTAGTCTTGTGTGTCTTGTGCCAGGACTCTGTGGACGGAACAAAGAAAAAACCCATTAGCTGTGGGGTACCAGCTCAGAGTGTGTGTTACGTCTGTTTATCCTCTGAAGCATTTCACGTGTAAAGAGGAGCCTGTAGAAATCTATTGCCCTGCTGCCTTTGTCTCTAGCTTCATTGTACACATCTGGGGTTGCTAGCAGTTTTCTAGCCTTTCTTGTTTTCTTAAAACAAACAAACAAACAAAAAAACATGATTCCATGTTCTTCTTAGGCAATTATGCTGTTGTTTTACAGTCTTTAATATTAGAACAACCTTTCTGCTACCTAACTTGCATTTCTTCTATAATTTAAACCCTTTTCTTTTACTCTTTTTATTCCTCATGCAGTTTGTTTGCCAAAACCTTTTGAGTTTTTGCAGCTTACTAGCATGTTTCTAATTTTGTGTATTTATTTTCTTTCAACTTTTTTTTTTTTTTCTTTTAGACCTTTATTCATTCTTGTGTTTCTCCAATTTCTCTTCTGTTCAGTTTGCCTCTTTCTGGAAGTGTAGGGCAGAAGGCCATCTGATGTCTTCCATGTGGAAAAAGCATTCCCTCTTCTGCCTGTTCTTCTACCTGTATGTTACTGTGGCAGCAGGCAGGAATCAGAAAAAAAAAAACAACAGAATGCAACCGTTGATAATATCTAGCATTCTGGAGCTTGTCTTCAGTAGCCTATAACACTTGTTTTTCTGAGATGTAGAACACCTTGTAAACTCTTCATTTTTGCAAAATAATTGCTGCTGAGCAATGACTTCCTTTTTGACATGACTGCATTTTAAAATTTTTAGTGAAGAAACGTAAATCTTGAGGTGGTTGTTCTTAAGAAAGAGTTAGATGCTTGGAAGTTGAAGGATCTGTTTATCATTCTGTGCAATTCCTGAGCAAAGCAACGTTGGTGTTGTAATGTCTGTTGTTTTTCATGATTAATCTTTCTGAAAAGTTGTTTATACAATGAGGTGAAATCTTAAGAGACTGAGAATGGAAATGATGCATCCATTCTTTATGGAAAATTTTCGTCCCTCTTCTTGACTCCACAACATAAAGACATAGGGAGTGAGGGACCTAATTAACACAAGATAAGCATCTTTTTAGAAAGTCCATAGCAACATCTGTTTAAGGCAACGGGACCCATCACAGTTCTCAGGTAATAATCTAACAAGTAACCATTTCTGAAGAGTCCTGTTCACATGAAATCCCCTGTCAGGTGCATCTTTCCACTCACCAGCCTCCTGTTACTTGCTTCCCCTTCTGCATGGGGATTTGACTTTTTCTTATGGGAGAGCTGCTCTGTCCCTGCTTGGCCAGGTGGGTTTGTCAGGTTTAGGACAATACACTTTTTTTTTTTTTCCCTTTAGAAATGTTATTTTCATTTCAAACTAATAAACCGAGCTCTGGGTTTTGAATGTTTGCTGCGATGTCTGCTGTTACATTTTCAGCTTCCGAACTTGTAGTTATCCAAGTCTTTAAAGAACTAGGGCATTTGTTGTATGTTTCCTATGATATGTTATTTACTTTGTCTTTGCTTTCCCTATTTGCAGTGCACAAATTTTTAGTTATTCCCTTCCTACCTTTTCTTACTGCTCTTAGGATTTTTCCTGTGCCTGGTTATCTTGCAGTAAGGGCAAAATTAGCCAGCGTGTACATTAAGGGTAAAATTTAGCCAGCACATGCATCTCTCGTCTTTTCCACCATTTCAAATGAAATTCTGTTGTTACTTCATTCAAGTGTTGCAGATCGGCAAGTTTCTTCTTGTCAAGCAGTGTTCCTCACAAAACTTTCCCTCCTAATCCTGGTTTTTAGAACTTAGTTTTTTCTTTGACTTTCCATTCTCCGGTTCCTTCAACTGTTAAAATTATTTCTACTATCAATACTGAGCTGTGCTAAGTCATAGACCATTTAAGCATTTCAGTATTCACAGATGTCTACCTGTTTTTTTGACACCCAGAAAGAAATGACAAATGCCCTAGCAACTTGCGCTGGCTACCTGTTTGTCATCATGCCCAGAGTACTCCACTCGCATTATATCCCATTTAAGTTCGGTGTGCGTCCTGCTTCTTTTCCACCCTCGTCCTTTGTCTTTGCTCATCTAATACTGAGTGTTTTGTTGCTGTTATGTTTTCAAAGTAATAGTGCTTTTGTGCAGGGGTGATAACTAGCTCTTATGTCTGTCTGAACAGCACAGTGATGGTGTGAAAACACAGTGTACCCCTGCCTTGGTTGCTTATCTCAAACCTGCCTATTGCCAGGTTTGAACTTCACAGTATGGGAAGTGCAGGGTGAAAGCACACAGCCTTTTTTCCCTATTTCAGTGAATCACCTCTTCTCCCCCTACCGTCTCCCAGGAGAGAGAAAATACCTTCTGTTCTGAAAAAGTAACAACTGAGGCAGATAATCTGGATGATGCAGGGAACAAGTCGTGGTGTATGCAAAGTGCCTCTCTGAATACACTTGCTGGAGCCAGACCAGTGTTGGACATCTTGGTTTGCTCTGCAAAAATGAGATTTGCCTTTGATACAGAAGAGAGGTTTGGTTTACCTAGACCTTTTTTTGTTCCATAACTTCTAGCTTTATGTGACTTTTCCTGAAAAATACACTTAGGCCATTGGAGTCAGCATACTTCAGCGTCTACAGAACTTTCAGACTTGATTGGGGTTTCTGGGACAGGCTTTCATTAGGCAAGGATGGCAGATGTAAAGCAGACACGTCAGTTGTTTGGTGGAAAATAGCTTCAAATTGAGATTAATAAGGTTGTTTATAAGACTTGACAAAAGCTGTCCTAATATCACCAGATTTAGTGATGTCCCCCTTTTTGCTCTAATTTAATCATCTGACTTACCTAAACATCTTTGTTTTTTAGAGTAATCAAGAAGCTCTCAGGCTTTATTTTTTATTTTTATTTATTCTTAAGCTTTCCATAAAGTTGAATACTTATTTTTCTGATGAACAATTTCTGCCTTTTCTCTTTTTGTTTATATGTGAAAATGTATCCCTGTCTATTATCTTTATTTAAATCTGATGCACCCCTATGCAGCAGGAAAGTACTATTGCCCCTGTTTTGGAGGGAGCCGGGCTGACCTGGCTCTTGACAGGGTGTTCACTGTGCAGCTCACCTGTAAAGATGGTAACTTCCATCCCAAATGAGAACCTGGGTGGTGGGAGATAAATTCGTAAATTGACAAAGCAGTTTTTGCAGTTACAGTAGTGGATGAAGGGCTGGGTTCATAAAAGGGGTGATGTGAAGCAGTACCTCGCTCTCCTGTGCTTTCCTTCCAGGTAGCTGTTAATGGTAGTGTAAGCTACGACTGTGACTACCTAGACATGGAATTTGCAATAGCTGAAGTGCAGGGAAGTATTTAAGAAGTCATTTGGGAAATGAATACATTCATTCATCTCCCTGGTATTGTGTCGATAGGACTGGGATCCATAGAGGGCCTTCATCACTGGGCTATTTGATAATAATTCCTTTTCAGATGTGTCTGTAAATTCTGTCTGGCTAAGTGAGTCCTTTGTGTCTTTTCTTCAGTCTTGCTTATTCCAGGCCTCCTCTTCCTCTCCTCCCAGCTTGGTGGGTAGAGAAATCACGGGAGGTAGATTTGTAATCTTCTTGAGCTGCATTGAAGTTAAATCTCCCACATAAATGAATGATTTTCCTCCAGAATATTTTCACCTAAAGACATGTTTTTCTGAATGGAATCTGTGTCTTGCAGCCTTTTTTGAGCAATTCAACAGTGTTAATGAGCACTGGACATGAACTAAGTCAACCAGGGATAAAACTTAAGGATAAAGGTGTTTAGTCCAGGCATTCTGATTGGGTTTGGATGTGGAATAGATTTAAGCCATCCATCTCTGGCAAAATGGAAGCAGTTTTGAGAATGCATGGAGAAATAACTCAATACAACTCTAGAATTCTACTGATAGATCTTGAGGCTTGTAAAATCTTAGGTGCTGAAGGGTAAACTGGGATTTTTGGGGATTACACTTTTCTGTCCAAACTAAGATGACCTCATTTGTAGGTAGTTCCTTGAGGCAGGTGTTTGCTTCTGCCCTTACAGTCTGAATATATCCAAATATAATAAGGAGTTATATTTTCTGGCCAAAAAATTAGGGGATCACCTGTGTGTTCATATGAATGATAGAGACTTCACCTGTCGGTGGCTGACAGAATGAGCTGAAACCAGGTAATTGGCATCTTGTGTCATGGATTCTGATAAAGTAAAACCAACGTTATCAGTAGTTTTGGAATTAACCTTCTGTATCTATGTCTTGGTTGTAAGGACCACTCTGTAAAATTCTTTCTTTCTTGCAGCGCCAGTTGTGTAGGAAATGAATGTCTGATCTAATGGAATGTATTCAAAAGCCATAAATAGCTAATGTTTTGGCTTGCTATTCAGTATTATATATTGAAGTATTCAGAAGTATTGTATCTCTTCTGGGGATGAACCTTTATGAGAAAGAATGAGGAATACAAGCTTGGTTCTTTTTGGAAATTTATGTTTGCTCTGGACTTGAGTAGTTGCATATGTATTCGATATCCTGTCCCTTTTTAATGTGGAAAAGAACTTGTGTAATGTAATACTACCTGCTTTGAATTATAACAAACATGCAACGTAAAGAATTTGTTCTTTTATCTTTAGAGCTTTAAATGCTTTAAATAATCTTTTAAATAAGTATTTTTTACTTAGTGTGAGATTAGGTGCTTTTTTTTGTCTGTAACCTCTGTTTTAAAATATATCTTCTGATGCAGGCTTCAAGCCGTCAAGAAGATGAGCAAGTGATCCTTGTCAGAACAGATCAAAGTGGAAGGGCATGGCCTGTGACCACATCAGCTGAACCACAGGAGCCTAGAGGAGGACGGAGAAAGAGACAGATGGTAAGTTTTGTAAAAGTGAGTATTGAGTGAAATTCAGAAATGATTTTATAGATTTACTTTTATGGTTCATGAATTGATGTAAGTGACTTATCAGACTGTCGATAGGTAGTTAAAAAGTGCCCTTCAGATGATGATTGTAATTAAGTGTTAGAGAACATATTAAGCATATATTAAGTTTATTTTCAGACTTATGTTTCCCTAGGGACTGTTTTAGGGCTTATTTAAACTCACAATCAAGGAAAAGTAATTCTTTTTTCAAATTATCAGTCTCTTAGCTAAGCAGTTTTTATTGCATAAAATTTGTAAACAATAAAGTTTATCAGAGCTGAATATTTCCAAGATATCTGTGGGTAATTTCACTTTTCTTCTGATCAAAAGTACTGCTGATAATAAAACTTATGAGCCAACTTTTACAGCAAAGTGTTTGGGGGACATGGAGAAGCTTGGAGGCTGGAGGAACATTTTATTCTTCTGACGTTTGTTTGCAACAGTAAATAAACTAGTATTTTGAACTTGGGGCTGGAGGAGCATACAATACCTTATATTTCTAGTACATCCCTGATTAGTACAACAGATCAAATGTAATAGTGATGTGGAGGAGTAAAAGGAACAAGAGGTGAGGAATTGGTTGTCATCTTCCTGTTCTTGCTATTTTGGAAAAACACCACCTCTGCTATGTTAATTACCATGCCCTATGATTCTGCAGTGTTTAGTTTCATCCTGCTCTGAAGGACAAATTCTGTTTTGTTGTGTACTCCTAAGATGGCAGAAGTGCCACATTTATAAAGTTTTCAATAATGTATTTGATTGCTTTTTCTTATTTATTTATTTATTTATTTATTTTTTCTATTTTTTTTCCTGGCTTAACTGTCTTAGTTTAATTGAGAATTCAAAAACTTCTGTAAATAATGGAGATTACTTTTTGGAATATTCCATCACTGTGAACTGATCAACCATTTCAGTGAATTACTGTACAGCTTGCCTGAGTTGGTAGTGTTGGAGCTCTGACAGCCTAAGGATATAAGAGATGTCGTGATTGTGAAACAAGGCAATATTTTTATTTAGACCTACTGAAACAATTGAAGGAATAGGAAATGCTTGTTGCTCCTTTCCTTAGGTCAAATGAAACAGCTAGCCAAGTTGTTTCAAATGCGCTTAGCCTGATCCTTTGTTCTTCAAACGTGTTGAAATTATCAGGGTCTCAATTTCATTCTTGATCGTTCTCACTAGGTTTTTACTGTATTCAATATGTTTGTTTCCAGGTCGCTACTCATGTAGATAAAGAAAGAGTAAGGTACTTTCCGGATGATGACAGTATGAATCTGCAGGATTTAGTCAAAAATGAGAAGACAAGAACAGCAGAGGATCAAAATGCACTGTTCATGCGTATGGCATCAAAGGTAAGGTGTGATGTGTATGGGTTTCTGATTGAGCATTTTATTATAAGAAAAAAAAAAAAAAGAGGCAATGGAGCCTTACTGTGCTAGGTATGTTGCTTTTTGGTGAGAATTCTGATTGTCTTGAATAATGTTCAAGTCTTTTGGATGATTTTACTGACATAAAAGAGATAGAAACGTGCATGCAGGAAATATCACAGAATCACAGAATAGTCTAGGTTGGAAGAGACCTCCAAGATCACCGAGTCCAACCTCTGACCTAACACTAACAAGTCCTCCACTAAACCATATCCCTAAGCTCTACATCTAAACGTCTTTTAAAGACCTCCAGGGATGGTGACTCAACCACTTCCCTGGGCAGCCTATTCCAGTGACTAAATATGGTGCATTCTGCTCCTTCATGAACTGACTGTGCCGTTCCTCTGCCTATAGATTTTGATGCTATAAATGAAATCATCTTAGCTTACCCCTGAAGTTTCTAAAAATTATGGAAAGTATTTTTTGTGTATTCATATATTTATCAATTCCAAGCTTCTTTGCTTCAAACTGGAAACATACCAAACATTTGATACTTGTTGTGTGTTCAGTTACCCTTTTTTTTTTTGTGTGTGTTTTTGACATTGTACTAAGTAACTTTTAATGCAAGGACTGGATTGTATGCAGAGAAGAAGAGCAAACTTGAACGGAGATCAAAGACTTCTTTATTATTTAGTTTTCTAAGTCTTCAAAGGAAAATTCTGGTAATTTTTCTTTGTATTTTTTGCATGTAAATGTGTTGTTTTTTTTTTTCTGTTCAACTTTGAAATATAATTTTCTAAGTTTTTGATGACTGAGACACTTCACGTAAGATCTCCCATACCAGTGATTCACTCAGATTCATTCTGGGCTGTGGCTGCTTAGGCGAAAGTATAAAAGCAGGTCACATTTCTAATGATGCATCCTCGTGCACTTTTCTGGCCATTACCAATTTGAAAATAAAAAAATCCGTAGCTGGTATTTCTCTCTGCTTTTGGTTTATGGATTGTTAAGGTAATTGGGGATTGGGCTGAATATCCCCTTTTACTTCCTTTCAGTGACTCCTTATCTCCCATTTGCTAAAAGCTATGGCCTATAATTATTTGATTTGAAGAAAACAAAAAACCTGAATCCTGTGTGCATGGCATCTTTGGTTGCAGTCTTGCACCTGCAGGCAGTTCCTCAAAGATCTAAGTTACCTAAATTATAAGGTTTTCTGGGATAGTGTTGAAATTCAATCCAGGTAGAAGAGGGACAGAAATGGCCTCGTCTCAGTATGTAGCTGTTTTAAAAATAAAAGTTCTACACAAACGATCGTGAACCTTGGCAACTGAACTTCTGCATACTTATAGAGGAAAATGTAATATAGTGTTTATCTTCTAAAAAGAAGCAATAACAACAGCAACAAAAAGATGCAATGTCTGTTTACTGGGAAAAGAATACATAAAGAGAAAATGCTTGCAGGCTGTTGGGAATCTCTGGTACTAAGTGCTGACTGCAAATGTGTGCTGACAAAACCATTCTAAGGGAGAGAACACCTTCCCCAAATGGGATGAAACTTTATTTAAAAATAAATCCAAGGATGGGTGAACAGAAGAATAAAGAGCTTTTGGAGGTTAAAAGAAAAATCCAAAACTTAACAGTTATTTAAAAGTACTTGTCATGCCCAAGTAAGGAGAATGGAACATAACCTGAGCGTAGCAGCCTGAAATTAAGTTGTGATAAAAAAAGGTTGAAAACTGATCTAGAGAGAATTACATTACATAGAGAGAATAAATATTTTGTTTGCTAAAACAAAATCATGAATTAAGCTCACTGGAAGAAGCCTGAAGGAATTTTGTGTTGCTAAAAGTGATAAAGATATAAATTAAACATTTAGGAAAGATGAGTGCTTGACAGAACTAATGAAATATTTGCATTTGAGGAGTGTGTAAGGGAATTGGGGTTGTTTAGCTTGGAGGAAAGGAGGCTGAGGTGAGATCTTACTGCTCTCTACAGCTACCTGAAAGGAAGCTACAGTGAGGAGCATGTCCATCTTTTCTCAGGCGACAAGTGACAGGATGTGAGGAAATGGTCTCAAGTTATGCCAGGGGAAGTTTAGATTGGATATTGGGAAGAATTTCTTCATGGAGAGGGTCATTACGCATCGGAACAAGCTGCTCAGGGAACTGGTGGAGTCCCATCCCTGGGGGTATTTAAGACGTGACATTAAGGGCCATGGTTTAGTGATAGGACTTGTTAGGTCAGGTTGATGGTTGGACTTGATGATCTTGAAGGTCTTTTCCAACCTAGGTGATTCAATGGTTCTAGTATTAACTGTAAGTGAGGTCAGAGAGATTCCTATGCATGAGCTATTATTTATGGAGAATAAATGATTAACTGTCTCAACAGTGCCGGTGGAATGAAAGTTAGCTCCAATTTATAAAAATCCATCATTTTAAATCCAAACTTGAATTTGAGATGAATAATAACAAACGACTAAAAACAAATGGTCCCTGCTTAAGTAGCGTGGAAACAGTCAGGTGTGACACTGCTGAACCACAAGCCAGTGAGAACAACCTTTTTTCATCCATGGTGCTGAGGAACAGAGGATGGCAAGTATGATGGCAATCTGAAAAGAAAATAGAGGACAGGAGTAAATGCTTAGTTTTTATTATAAAAGGAATTTACTAATAGATTCTTCAGGAGTCTCTTCTGTTTAAAAGGTACATAAACCATCTGGAAGAAAGTATAACTAGACAATTTGTTACTGTTACATAACTATTCAGGACTGTCAAAACTAGAGCTTACTGTAAAGAATCGTAGAATTTCAAAACAAAAAGCTGGGATTCTTCTAATGTTATAGAAATTGAATCTGAACTGATTCTCAAGATTAATTTTGGAGAGTCACTGGAGAGAAGTATGTATTTTGGTGGTGTCAGCCATCTGTCCAATTTTGAATGGCTGCTAAAGGATTTTTTTTGGTATAAAAGGAATTAAGAGAATTAGCTCAGACACAGGAAATTGTGTTGCAGACCTCTAAAATGAGGAGAAAGAGATCTGATCATAGGTATTCAGGCAGTAAATTCACATGAATGCCAGGTTTGCATTCTTAATGCAAAATGGTGGTAATCATGAAGCTGAGTGAAACTAAACTATGCATGTACCACATTGCTACAGAAGCATGACTAGAGGATACAAAAAAAAGATGAAAATTGATTTATTTTTTTTTTACTGACAGTTTTATAATACAAAATATATGTGAAGTATTCAGTTTTTATTAGTATTAGCTTTAAGTAACGTGTCTGTAGTTCCTTCTGCCCTCATCTGTAAGTAGTACTGAATAAGTGGTTCGGTTTTCCCAAATTCATGCTGTTAAAACTTATGTAATCCTTTCATTTCATCAGTAGATGCTTGTGGGTGTATAGAGACTGGTTTCTAGAACATTACTTCAATAGAAATTACCTTTATTTGCGTGCAGAAATTCTACTAATTTGCTTGTTTTACAAAAAGCAAGTGAGAAAGATTATGTTGCTCATCAGACCATTTAAATTTTGCCCACAGACTAATTTCATTTCAAAATCTCTGCAGTAATCTGTAACATGAATTTAAACATACAAGACAATTATTTATAAGTAGAAAAGTACATTAGTAATGCTGGCCTTCACTTATGGATTTAGTAAAGAGATATGCTGGTATTATAGGTTAGCAAACAGGGCATTTACATGTTGCCTTTCCTTGGTTCTGAAGTCTGTAAAATGGAAAATTGCTTTCAGCCTTATCATTTTCACTTGCTGTGCAAACCTGCCTGTTGTACATATTTGCATTTCCATCACCCCAAAGCAAAATAATAGTCTGCAAGCACTTTACAAGCTAAACTAAAAAATGCAGGATGTTGCTGCGGCTTGTACTATTATGTAATAAATGTTTTTCTTCTTTCTTTACCTGGTGAAGCCCTTCTAGTGCAGCTTTTAATATACCTGATAAAGCACTTAAAATGCTCTTGTGCGCTGTCACTTTTTACATTTACTTAAAGATCTAAGCATGTGCACGGTGTGCTGTAGAAACATTAATACAAAAACCTGAGACAAATAATTTCAAGCATCTTGTCCTGCGTTCCACTGGGTTTCAGTTTAATACAGTAGGCAGCTTTCTGTGTATATTGTGTGGACACAAAATTAAAGCTGTTCCTGTATGTGGAACTGAATCGACAGCTGCGAGAGCTAGATTACAGAAGAAAACTTGGGAAAAAGAGGAACTGTGTGGATGCAGCTCATAGTAAATGACTGCATAAGCGTTTTGTATTTGTTAAGAATTAGGTTAGAATTACCACGTGTGTTACAAATGAAGACTTGTGCAGGACAGCCCTTTTTCATGGCTTAAAATCATGGACAGGGATAACTGTAAAGTTAAATGCTAATCATTTGTACTTCTAACAGTCTGTGGCTGAAGGTATTTTGTTTGGCTTGCATTAAATTCAACTGACTTTTACATAAAATTGTATCTGTCCTGATAACAATTTGTAGCAAAATGAGCAATTTTCATTTCAAATAACAGAAGCAGCAAGGAGCGTGGTCTCTAATCCTTGATCAATCCTCTGTTGTTTGCTTCTTGCTTAACTTCCTGCTGCTCCAAGGTGGTCCTGAGCTACCTTGTTCACAGCATTATTTGTAATGTTCTCCTGTCAGTGACATAGGACTTAAAGACTGCACTGATACGTTTAAATCCTTTGATGCGATGTGTTTAGTGTCTGATTTCACTGGGAAGATCAGTTTGGACAATACCTGTGTGTTGAATTATTTGTGGAATTAAAACCTACAAAATCAGTTTCTGTTGTAGGGAGGTTGGAGTTGTAAGATAAAATTAACATGATAAAACTTTATCTTGATATGGCTTGAACAAACGCAGTTTGAGGTCAGGAAGGCTTTTTTTCTGAGGTGATTTTGTTCTAAACAATAAGTGCTAAATGCTGACTAAATTTAAATGTGGCGAGATGTATTCTTATGTCACTCAGGTTTATATTCCAAAAAAAATAGTTCATTCTTTTTTGCAGCTTCCCAAAATATATGATGAGTACAACATTCCACAGATATTAACTCTGTCATTTAAGGTTGAAGACGTCAGTGTTGCCATGACAATTTAAAATCAAAATCGTACATTTTATACAATCTATATACGTTTTTTTTTACAGATTTTCCAAGCAGATTTATTAACTTATATGGAAGCAACTTTAAATACGATTGTGTTAGAAAACAGAAGCAGCAGCAATTCAGCACATAAATAAAAAACAGAACAAGAAAATAAGCTGAAAACCCACCTGAAAAAAAGCAGGAATATTTTGTTACCATGCTAATTGTGTTTAATGGAATTTCCTATTTCATCCCCAAATTTCAGGGGAAATCTGAAGAGGAAAAGGTGCACTCAGTGTATTACGTAGGCAGAATCCCCGTTGATTAGGAGTTGTCTCTTGAGGTTAACTTCAACGACAACATTAAATTCTTTAGTAGGGCTTTCTTTCCATAGGGTGCACCCAAAGAGCAAGTGATAGCAGCAGAGGGAGAGATAAGAGACACAGCATGCTTCAGATTGAATATGGAGGCAGCCAGCACTGCATAAGACTCCAGGGGTTTTACTGTAGCAGTAAGAAAAACAGAATCAGTGTAAAATTAAACAGAGACAGTTCCAGTGATCTGAACAAGTGTTGGCAGAAAAATGAGGCTGACTGGAGTGTGTCGAATACAGATCTACAGGAGTTACTTTCAGAACCAGCCCCATGCCAAGGTGCCTAATGGCTTCAGTAACGTTAACATTGAAAGAAAAAAAAAAAAAGATGAAATGAATATTGTATAATTACTTACATAATGTGATAATGAACATGAATAATAAGGATATGCTATGGATTTCATCAGCAAATACAACATTGTAACTTTTCCATCTCAAATTATTTTCATTTATGCACAGTCAGATGCTAATCCTTTCTTGGATTCCTGGGCTGAATGGTTAAAGATCTCTCTTTTTTTTATTATTATTTTTTTTTTTTTGGGGGGGGGGGTCTGCCACATTTGCGGTGCAGTAAAGCTGTCTAAATGAGAGCCCAAAGAATGCTTTTTGTGCCCTCCTGAAAAACGTTTGGATGTCTTCCCTGACTATTGCTAAATGTTTGTGTATTGCAGACCTTTGTTGGCCAGAGAAGCAAAATTATGATGCTATCTCTGTTGGTTAAACCAAAGCTGCAACCTGGTTTTGGAAAACAGTTCCCCCATCAGATGGTTGGTAGAAACCTGACTGTTGCATGCCATGAGGTGTAGGATGCTGTGGTGCTAAGCATGCCAAAACTGCCTGGTTATTCTCTGGGTAATTGTTACTTGCCAAAGGAGAAGGAAAATTTGGAAAATAGATGGCACATATGAAGGAAGGATGTGGCAGATGAGCCCAGAACAAAAAAGTGAAATGGGAAAGAGAAGGCAAGAGAAGGCCTTCTCACATGAGGGTGTCGGGTCAGCTCTTTTTATTGGCCAGTGCCTGGTAGGAACAATGACTTCATCATCTTTATAGATACCTGAACTTCTTATATAAAATCTGGGCTGCTCAGAGATTTATGTAAGACATCCAATCTTAGAAGTGATACATAGGTGACTGCCTATTTTGCTGTGCAGCACCTGAAATACAGTGTGAGTAGCATCAAGCATGGACAGGGAACTAACCACACAACTTCCAGAATGCAGTGCCTTCCACGTCTAACAAGTGTGATACTTCACTGAATGCAGCACAGGGCTTTTGAGCAACTCTAATAGAGCAGCATAGTTTCCTCTTTGGATTTTTACTAGCTCTCTCTTTTGTACTGAAGAAAATATTTATGAAATAATTCACTTTTTATTCTTTGCTTCCCTTCTAGCATTTTCTGAGAACTCTCTTGTTGTTCTTTCAATTCCCTAGTACCTTGTTCAGAGAGATTTCATTATAACTAAACCATGCAATTGGCAGAACATACTGGACACCTTATTGGAAAAGCAAGAGTATAAATTTTTGGAGAGAGAATTACCATTTTCTTCCTGAATAACTTATCTAAAAAAAAAAAGGTAATGTTTAGAGCAGTAATTGAAGAGTACTATCAGTACTATCTCATCT
Source organism: Oxyura jamaicensis (assembly GCF_011077185.1). Taxonomy (NCBI): domain Eukaryota; kingdom Metazoa; phylum Chordata; class Aves; order Anseriformes; family Anatidae; genus Oxyura; species Oxyura jamaicensis. Next base: position 188,338,378 of record NC_048893.1, read on the forward strand.
GCTGTAATAGCAGCTGCATTTTTTTGTATTTCAGTGCTGACACATAGGTGCTTGGCATTTGTAGCACTTGAGGGAAGATCATATTTAAGGACTTAATGCCCTTAGAGGCATTTTCACTGCTACTGGCAAAGAATGTGTTAATTATTTTCATTGCTACTATTCCAATATTGCAGAATATTGTACACTAAATGTCTTTTTTTTTTTTTCTTCTAAAGGCAGCAAAAACATTGCTGCATAGATTAACTGACATAAACTTGTAGTATATCTTATTTCAGTAGGAATGCACAATTCTTGCTGAATAATATTTTTGCTTGTCTTTAGGTTTCTGAACTTTTTGCACTGTTTTGAGGTATGTTGGAAGAACATTTTGATGACAGGGAATTTGCAAAGAAAATGTTATTCCTTTCATAACTGTTGTTTTTAAAGGCGAAAGTATGTCCCATTTTAACATTATTTTAAAGTCATCTAAAGGATGTGAAAAATGTGACAAGACGTGAAGATTCAGGGACATGTTGACCATCTGTAACTGGGTCTTTTGTCTCAAAACTGCGGTATAATGGCACTGTACATTGATGTGCTAGATTTATTACTTGAATAAAGGTCTTGTAAACTTGTTAAATGCATGAAAATTGGGAAAAAATAATAAGCCTTTATTTTTCCAATTCCCCCTTGCCTGGTCTTCAGCAAGGGAAAGGGAATAGTGCTTGAGGAGTGTACAGCTGGAGGGGTATTATTAGTGGGTAGGCTTTTTTATTGCACAAGCAAGTTGAAATAACTTTCTTCTTGTATCTTGTTTATTTCAAGCACTTATTTAATGTCTGAAACTGGGGTGTTGGTTTCTTGAACTGCCTTACAGTCTTTAGTGTCTTCTGTTGTTGCAGTGGGATCTGTAATGATATTTCAGCGTCTGCCCTGGCAGCCAGGAGGGCCAACCGTACCTTGGGGTGCATCATGCACAGCACTGCCAGCTGGGAAGGGATTGTCCTGCTCTGCTCTGTGCTGATACAGCCTCACCTCAAGTACTGCGTGCAGTTTGGAGCACTGCAATATAAGAAAGACATAAAACTATTAGTGTCCAAAGGAGAGATACAAAGATGGTGAAGGGTCTAGAGAGCAAGATGTATGAGCAGCTTCTGAGGCTCCTTGGTTTGTCCAGCCCGGAGCAGAGCAGGCTGAAGGGAGGCCTCATGGCGGCCTGCAGCTCCCTCACGAGGGGAGCGGAGGGGCAGGCGCTGAGCTCTGCTCTCTGGGGACAGTGACCTGAGGGAATGGCATGGAGCTGGGACAGGGGAGGGTCAGGCTGGGGGTGAGGGAAAGGTTCTGCACCCAGAGGGTGGTTGGGCACTGGGACAGGCTCCCCAGTCCAGCCTGCTGGAGTTCAAGAAGCGTTTGGACAATGCTCCCAGACACATGGTCTGACTTTTTGGGTGGTCCTTTGGGGACCCAGGAGTTGGACATGGTGATCCTTGCGGGTCCCTTACAACTTAGGATATTCTGTGATTCAGTATCTTGTTTGTTGCTAGAGGTGATCCAAACCTGATCTGCGCATATTCTATGTAAGCCTTTGCTGTGGCTTCTCTTGCCAAAATGCTGCATTGCTACCTACCATTTTACTGTTCCCTTATTACTCTGAAGTAGTCTTGTGTCTACATTATTGAGTTCCTTGACTTTGCTTAATCCAATTGTATCGAACAAAATGTTACATCTTAAACCAGAATTGCATTTTCCAGATTTAGTTTTATAATTTTTATTATGCAATTCAGTTAAAATATCAGTTGGAAGGTGGCTCAATATATAACCATATAACTTTATCTGTTTAGTATTTTATAATTAACTCAGTTGTTTGGTACTGAAAGTACTGAGCATTTTCAAAAGAAACTGTTGATCTGTTTTAGGGAACCTTAGTGTTCAGGAAAGGTAAGAGCTGTTGTCTGTGTTTTGGGTTGGAAAATTACCCATCTACCCTCCAAAATAAAGTTTTTTTTTTTTTGTTTGTTTGTTTTTGTTTGTTTTTGTTTGTTTTGTTTTGTTTTTCCTTTTTGTCTTATCATGTTATCTAAACAGACTACTCCTGGGATATATGGAGAATTTTCTTTTTTTTTAGGAAAATGTTTCACTTATGGCAGTTGTTTTTAATATTGCTGTTGTCTTAAGTGGTGGCTACATTTGAGCATTAAACAAGGCAGACCACTCCAAACACCGTATGTTCTTTGTATAAGAAAATTGAATGAAGCAGGCAAATCATGTGAAATAAGTTGCACGTATATAAATCAACAGTCCATTCTGACAGGATTTTTGCAGGTTACGGAGGAGATGGTTTCAAAGGGTCTGTCACACAGATGGTTGGTTTGCTGAATCATTGTTATTTAGCTTTATATTCTAGATATCAAACATTCAAACATTCAACTTAATGTTGTTCGGTTGGATTTAATAACTGTTTTTGTAATGAGATGAAATGCCTGTAACCAACATATCTGAGAGATTGAAGAGAAGCCCCTTAGACTTAAGCAAGTAATAAAACTGTAATGACACCCTTGACACTAGACCTTTTTGAATCTTTTGAATGTTCACAATATGTATCTGTAGGTTCAGGAGCCCTCTGTACCCAAAGGAAGAGATATTTAGCAAATTGACTACAAAGATTTTTGTGTGCATGTGCCAGATATTAATATTTTACTTCAAAATATTAAATGTAAAGTCTTTAATTTTCAAACCTGCTCTTTGTGGGAAAAAAATAAAACTTTATTGTCTCTGCGGGCAGAATGTAAGCTTCAGCTAGTCTAAGTATATCTAGTGAACAACGTCATTTATGTTATTTTCTGTGAGAGGACAGTATTTCAGGTCTTGAAAAGGAAGAGAAAATGGATGTACAGGTCTTCAGATATTCCCTGGATAGATGTTTCTAACTGCTTTAAGAGAGTTTTCATGAGGTTCTGTTTCATTATCTTGACAAAGACATGTCATTTACGCAGTCACAGAAAGCAATCTACCTGTTGAATAAAATGTCTTCAGTTACCTCTAGCAAAGGACTAATGCTACCCCAGTCTGTATTTTAATATGTATTAGGATTTGTTGCAAAGACACCTTTGCTGTTTCTTGAAGGAAATGCTATTGCTAATTCTTGAAGGAAAACTGCTCATACATAAATCTGCCAGTGCTCTGAAGGTCTAGCACCTCCTGTATCAAGAAATCTATATAATGTGTTGAATTTTTCCCCTGTCATTTTGATAAGGAAATTACTGAAACTATTCAAGGTCAAATTGCAGTCAGGTCTAGCATAAAAGTATCACAGCATAAGGACTCATGTAGTGAGAAAAAAAAATATTTTGAAAGCTTTTTACCTTTGCTTGAGTTGTGTATATTGAATGTTTAGGGTAATATTGGCACATAATTTTAAAGCTGTATAGGGTAGTCAGAAAAGTAAGTGGATAAATACTTTCCTAAATCCTTTACGGTCAGTCTTGGCAATCAAGACTTAAGTCTTCATTTAGGCAAGACAACATGGGATTTATTTGTCATCAAAGACTGATAAAGATTGATGTTATACACACATCTGCATGTGCGTGTTGAGTGGTGAAGGTTAGTGAAAACTTCTGTCATTTAAGTTTGACCTGTGACCCACACCCACACGGTTTTCTGCCCTTCCTTTCCTTTCCATTCACTGTCTCTTGTTGCAGTCGCTCTGTCACCATGCATCACCTCCAGTTCCTAGCTACAGGCTCCATTCCTTTGAAGTAATGTCTAGGTGAGACATAGCTATTTTGTCTGGGTTTCCATATTATTAACATCCTGTAAGATTCCATTCACTCTCAAGCACATCTTCATAACGAATACTAAATATTTTCAGAGCTTCCTTTTAAATATATGGCATTTAACTAAAGCATAACAATTAGTAAACAAACCTACAAAAATGAGGATTATGCAGCCTTGTTTCTGGTAATGTTTGTTGTGTTGGTTATGCCTATGTAGCAACAGGTACTTTCAAAAAAGACTAAGTATTGAAAACAAAGACTTCTCTTCAGAAAATGGCTTAGTGTTGTTCACTTGAGAACAATCATTGGCATGTTTCCACAGAGTATGAATAGGAGGCGCAGAGTTATGGTGTAGCTATTTTACAACAGGTGATGTAATGGGCAATGATAGTTGTAATAGGGGAGGAGGAGGAGGAAAGGAGAGATGAAATAAAATGTATGATAATACGTGATGAAGAAAAAAATGTGCATCTGGAGTTACGTCAGGGTAATATTGAAATACCTAGCTCCTCACTTGAGATGGAGCGAGTCTAGTAATATATTCCTCTCACTACTGTCACACATCTACACTTTAATATCTATGCTGTCTGAGATTGTGTATGACTGCTCTCAGGAGACGTATCTGATAATAGCACGTTTTGCAGGTGCTGAATGGAATGCAGCAGTGCTACTGCTGCTACATACTTTATCATTTTCTCAGTAAAGGATGTTCCAAAGAGCTAAGTATTTTTCTTCTTACCTATTTGTATATAAATGCATTTTTTTGTGAATCTTTTCAGATGATGGAAAAAACTGACAGAGACTACTACACTCTGGATGACATGTTTGTTTCCAAAGCAGCAAAAAGAGCACGCAGTGGGGAAGAGGAAGAAATACAAAGAAGAAAAGCAATACGTGAGCACCAACTGCTTGCTGCACGCATGGAAAAGTGCCCATACTGCTTTGATAGCAGTGAACTTTCTAAACATCTTATTATTGCAATTGGTACCAAGGTAAGAAAATAGTAATTTAGCACAAAAGTAAAAACAAAAAAGAAATAAAAGAAGGCAGTGTTAATGGCAGAGTGCCTAAGTTTAAGAACACAATTGCTGCTTTGAAATGTTTCATCGTTCTTCATCTTAATCTCCCAGACCTTCCTATTGATTTCAAGAATTCCTTGAGGGTTGGGGACGAAAGGATACAAGTCTGTCATGAATTATAAAGCTAGTCTTTGATATCAGAACTTCTGATTTGTGGAAGACAGAAGCAATAATGAAAGATTGGAGTGCAGAGATTAGGCTGTAGGTGGATTTGTGAAAGACTAAATCACATTGCACTGGAGGAAATTTGAACTGGTTACAAACTGTATCTCAATGATGTCAAAGAAAGATAAGTGGAGAATTCAATTCTTAAGCCTAAAATCCTTTGAAATGAAGAAAAGTTTGGTACAGTGAACCTTCTTGTTTATGTTAATGCTTTTAAAATATATATAAATATTTGGATTTAAGACATCTGAAATGCTTCAATATAGGCTTTTTCTGATCATTATGCAAGGTTGTCATTTACTATCGATATTTTTCATTTGATTTTCATTTTTATAAACCTTTTATAGACTGAGGAATTAAATGCACATGCATATACCTACATGTATGTACATACCTGTATGTATATATACATATCTGTATATACATACATATCAAAGGTAAAAAAAAAATACTTGTGTATTGTAATGGACAAAACCAGTGTGATTTCATAATAAACTGGTTCATAACTGGTTACTCTATTAGCCTGATATTATTGCCTTTTCAGTGGAGCTGCTGTCTGGATACTGCTTCTTCATTGGAGCTACTGATGGATAATGCTAACTTTCACAGAATCACAGAATGGAAGTTAACCTCTGGAGGTCACCTGGTCCAACCTCCTTGCTCATGCAGGGCCACCAAGAGCAGCTTGCCCAAAACAAACTTCAGCTCAAGAATTTTTTTTTCTTTTTTTCCCACTTGCTTAGGCTTTTACTGAATGTGTTTCAGTCGCTGGGACTCTTTACCAAGGAGTGCAGTGATAGTACAAGGAGTAATGGTTTTAAACTAAAAGGGGAGATTTAGATTAGATTTTTTTTTTTTTTTTTTTTTTTTTTTTTTTTTTTTTTACTCAGAGGGTGTGAAGGCTAGGCTGCTCAGAGAAGCTGTGGATGCCCCATCCCTGGAGGTGTTCGAGACCAGGCTGGATGGGGCTTTGGACTACCTGGTCCGGTGGGAGGTGCCCCTGCCTATGGGAGAGGGTTGGAACCAGGTGGTCTTGAACGTCCCTTCCAACGCAAACCATTCTATGCTTCTGTGTTCTTCAGTCAAGTTCATTAGCTATTGAAGAGTTAGGTAAAGAACAGAAAGAAAGCTAAATTGGTTTAAAGGCCTTGTTGTAAATACCTTGCTGTAAATAGAAGTTAATGGCTTCTGTTGGTTTAAAATCTATCAGATACTGTAATTCTTAGCCATAGCGACAGGAAGGTTTTTAACACTAGAAGAATAGGCACTTCAGTTTTTGTTTACTCTTTGTAGGTGTACTTGTCTCTACCAAGCAACGAGTCCCTTACTGAAGGTCACTGCCTGATAGCCCCCTTACAGCACCATACTGCAGCCACACTTTTGGATGAAGAAATCTGGGAAGAAATCCAGGTTAGCTCATGTTCTGAGAGTTTTACTATAAAATATTGTTTTGAATAATATTATACTTGTCATAAGTATCTGTTTGCATAATTTCCAGCTTGTCAGCTCTTTTTTGTTCTACTAAGGGGCAGAAGAACATTCTTGCACTATGGTTGGAAATTAGTGGTCAAAAATTGATAAAGGAAAATGGGAATGTTTCTTCAGTGTTTACCCACCATTTATGACCTCTAGAAAAATGTTGCCTAAGAATGTTGTAGAGCTTCTCTCCTTGGAGTTCTTTGGAACCGGGTTGGAGGAACACATTAAGAATGACATAGGTACAGCTGATCCCTTACAGAAAGTGGAATAACTGGCTTGGCAGCCATTAAGAAAAAGATTGTCAGGACAGAAAGATCACTTATAATAAAAGAACGGCTAAAGATATGTTGTTTACATGAGGTTTTTTTTAAGCTAATCTGGTTTTGTGGTGGATAGCAAGACAGAACTATTTTCATTATTCTTCATATAAGTCAGGTCCCTGATAGAATCCAATTTCCTACTTTCTTTGAAAAGAATTATTAGAATAAAGTGCCAAGCATGATGGGTCGTGCTTTCCAACTGTCATATGAAGACATTTTGAAGGTTTTGAGTTTTGTTTTCTTTGGAAAATGTAAATCAGAATAGTAACAAATGTATGCCTAAAAGATTGACAGTGATCAGCCTGTCTCCCAGCCCCACCTTTATGATTGTTACAAGGGAAAAATAACTTACAACCTGTGTTTTACATCAAAATATTGGAGAGTACTTCAGACTATGGAAAAAGGTCATTGCTGGCACAGTTGCTTAGATTTAAAAACAGGTTAATCCCTGAGTTTGAAATGGTTTAAATAACTTTGATCTTGCCTCAACCCTGGCAGATGGATTCTCTTACTTTCTACAGTTGCTCCCAGCATTGATTCGCATGGCTGGTGTAATTTTTATGCAGTGCTGTTTTGTTAATTATGCTCCGCCCAAGCAGGAACGAAAAGAACTTTTGCATATGACAGAAATGCCTTAGAAAGTTGTCTAAGAAGCAAATAAGTGTGGTAAGTAGGGTCAGGAGTTAAAACAGAGCACCAGGGAGAAGAGATAACTATATTTATCCTGTATCCTCTATTTATCCTGCTGGCTTTTAACTAAACAGGGGTGTAGAAGAAACAGGTATAAGTAAAAGATGATCACTTTTCTAAGTGTATATTAGAAGGAAAATAGGATAAAGAAAAGATGAGCAAACGCAGTTTCTGTATTCAACCCTAGACTTTTCCTTGCTAGAAAATGCAACTAGTTGGTAAACCCACCAATGCTGTGAATGTAATAATTTTCAGTTTAAACATTTCTTTGTAGGAAAGTACTTAGGGGAGTGATGGACACGTTATTTTTCAGCTCCTGTGTAATTCAGTAGAAGGAGTCTGGAAGGCTTCCACAAGAGTGTAAACATACACTTAGTCAGTGGCTAAGCTAACTTAATGATGCCAGAGCCATATCTGATACTGTGGTTGAGGGAAAAAAACATCTCTGTTACGCTGGATGAGCACATGTTTTAGCTAACTATTTTTGCTGGGATTTTTTTCAAGATACGTTCAAATAAAGCAGGAAAGGTTCATTTATACTGTTTGGCTTCTGGCACTGGAATTTAACATGATTCATGTTTTAGACTTTTATGCGCTTCACTTGCCAAAGTAAATACACATATAATTTTTTAATATGAGAAGATATAAATCTGCGTGTTCAGTTGCTCTAACAGTGGCATGTATCAACATCCTTTGCATCTGAGCATAAGCCATGCCCTCTTGTTCGCTCTTATGAGCAGTTTTGTCCTTTCCAGTGCTAACAACCCTTGGTATTTTGGCCCACTCAGAATTTGGAGGAAAAGTGCAATGCATTTAAAAAACAAGAAACTGCAGTCTGGGAAATGCTAGCTAACATCTGTAAATATTCCAGGCTTTTTACTGGATTTGTATTTCCATTGTTATTGCAGGGTAGCAACTTTAAATAACAGTAATTTTTAGCTTTTGGTTTAATGTTTCTCTTACCTCACCACAGCTGCCTGCTTCGGTGCATTTCAGCAGTAGAGGTCTGGGAGGTGGAGGGGGGAGAAGATAGCAAGCTTGTAATTCAGTTATCTGTCTCTGTGTCCAGTAAGGTCCCATATCTGTCATGGCACAGTGATCTGTTCACTAGGCTCAGTGATCTGTTTAGTAGGAAATACCTTCCAGCTGTGTTTCATTGGGTTATTGGGGGGTGAGGAGGTGTAGCACTATTTTGTCACAGGGTGGAACAGCTTAGTTACAAGGAAGAATTCAGGGCACATGTGCCTGCTTTGGAGAGCTTAAATACTTGGTTAAGATGCAGAGATTTGATCAAGTTTTGTATACTTTTGGTCTGGTTAATACTGTGGAAGATGACAAAGGGGTGAGGAGAGGAGACCTCACCTTCTAGTTCCGTTGTGGTAATGATTTGTGGCAGTGGTTTGCTTTCCATCTCTTTTATTGTAGTACTTGATATATTTATGAATGCCTGTATTTGCTTATGTTTGATTTGTCAACTTTCCAATTGCATTAAAATAGGAAATCTTAAACCTCAGATGGGATTAGCCTTTTAATTGTGGTGTTTGTACTTCTAAGCGTCGTTACTCATCAAGAACAAAAACAAAATCAATGTGAAAAGGTTAATTTATGACTTATGTAAGTAATGGACCTGTGGTACTAGTGGTCTATGAAGCGCACACAGTTTCAGTGAATTCCTGGCTTACAGTATGGGAGTGGTTTAGGGAGTGGGTGTAATACAAGGGCCTTCATTTAAAATAACAGTTTTCAGGATGTTAACTGGAGTCACATTCTGAAACATCCATCCTGTCACAAAGTCAAAATCTTTTATGCATTTGAAAATGAGTCTGAATGGGTCTCTGAAATCATCCATTGCACTCAATAATTTAGTTCAGCACCTACACTGCAAGCTGTAGAATTATGCTCTTGCATCTCTTAGATGCAAATACCAACTGCCCAGAGTCAGGGAGCAGCAAGAGCAGGCTGTTCCACAGGGAAGGTGACGGGTGGCAGGTGAGATGGGGTGGAAGGTGACAGCAAGTCGGGGGAGTGTCACCTCACTGCCACCTCACTGGTAGACAGGGTCAGCCACAGCCAGTGATGGCCAGATATCTGCAGTGATGAGTGAGGTTCAAGAGCAAGGCGGGATTGATGGCAGCTGGGTATGTGGCTAGGCACAGGCATCCCTGAAACTTTGCTCGGGCAAGGACTGAAGCGAGGGCTTGAGCTGGGGGCTATTTTGCTAGACTTCCTATGTTTGTGCTATAATAAAAGTAGTTCATATTAAATTGTTGAATAATACAGGATTTTCCTACTATGATTGCTGCCGTTTCATTTTATTATTAATTTCTAAGGATATATGTGTATATATATATGTAAGTAAAATAATTTACTATATCTGAAAGTTTGAAAACCTAATTCAAATTGTACATTCTTTTTCTTTAAACAGATGTTCAGAAAAGCTTTGGTGAAAATGTTTGAAGCGAGAGGCTTGGACTGTGTCTTCATAGAAACAAATATGAGTATGAAGAAACGATACCACATGGTGTACGAATGCATTCCTCTTCCAAGAGAAGTAGGAGATATGGCTCCAATCTACTTTAAGGTATATGAAAATGTTTTTTCTTAGGTCATTTGAATGTGTTTATCATAATTCATCTATTTTTGAAAACTATCTTTGTTATACAAGCATTTCAGAAAGATGGCTTTATTATTGAGGAAGAAATATTCCTTGATCTTAAAACAAATTCTGTGCGGTGGTTCTGTTTTTCAAGTAGTCAGTGGAAGAGCTGTATGTCACGCTGCAGTTGCATCAAGTCTGACTGCACTGACTAGTTCTGGAAACAGTTGAGAGATTCATAGTTTGTTGCAGAGCTGTAAGGATTACAATACTCCTCGCTGAAGTCCTGTAGTATAAATTAAAAAAACCATGCATGTGCCTCGGGATGTATAAAATAAGAAAATAATCTCCTGATCTAACAAATATCATCATATAATGTTTCATCTTCATTTTATTTAGTAGACCAAATTTTCACGTGTCCTAGGTTTCTGTTGAACATTAGATAGCACGATAAATATTTCTTCTATAGGTTTTTTGGTCTCTTTCAACTAACCCTGTAAGGAAAAGGTCATTGATGCTTCTACGGGGCCTTTTGACTTTCAGAAACTGGATTGTTATTTGCCTTTATTCGATTTAGTATCTGAAAAAACTTTTATAAGGGTAAATATGGCTGGGTGCACACATACATTAATATTTATAAGTAAATTATTTTTTTTGTTCTTTGAAAAATTCTGTGTGTTTTCTGGAAATAAATAATGTGATTGTTTTTTGATGAAGTGGAACAGTCAGAGTGTCAAGTAGCAATGCAGTATGTTTGAAATCATTGGTTATGCTTTAAGTGCTAGTAAAACTTGTGTTTTCTCTGAATACAAAGAGAAAGATGAAGTACAAGCTTACACCACTGAAATACACAGTAAATGAAATTTAAGTTACCTACACTATACCCACTTTCATACTACAGAAGATACAGAGGCAGCTTTATAAGTATTTGAGTGCAATCAGGCTTCTGATCTGGATTTTCCCCTTAAAGAAAAGGAAAGAGAGAGAAAAAAATGCTAATATAGTGTAATAAAATCACAGTGGGTTTAATATGAGCTTAGTAAAAAGGAAGTGTGACCTTTTAGTCCGTAATAATTTGGAAGTTTCTTGTTAAAGATAATTTGTGTCAGGCAAAAGATAAATTTCTGGAAAAAAAATTAAGACAGTTTCAGGATATTAAATGGTGCTTCTATCAAGTATGTAAGTTCTTGAAATCAGAAAGGTTGCCAAAATTGAGGTTACTTTGTTAAGAAATAATTGGTACTTGCAGTGCAAAGTACTTACAATTCACTTTACTCCATTGAAAAGTTAATACTCTGCTGTATGAAGGACTATTCTCACGTTTGGATAAAAATGATTTTACAGAAAGCTATAATGGAGTCTGATGAAGAGTGGTCCATGAACAAGAAGTTAATTGATCTTTCTTCAAAAGATATTCGGAAATCGGTAAGTAATGAAATGTATTGAACACTGAATTTCTCAGCAAATTATTTTCATCTATTTTGGTTATTAACTGTTCCAAGGAGAAGAGAGGGAAAACAATTAAATTAGTGGATCAGGAGATGGCATAGTTGTGATGAGAATTAAAGAGTCTGACAGAACTCCTAATTGACATTAAAAAAGATTCCCATTTATTTCAACAACAGATGGACTGAGCTGCAAGCATTGGTTGAGAACAAAGCTGGCATGCTGAGGCCATGTATAAGCATAATTTTCTTGATTAACTTTAAGAATTAAGATAGATCAAAAGGCTTGCAAATTACTGTCCAGAAAAAAATACGGTGTCTCTTTTGCATTGACCTGGAACAGCCTTTTGTGTTGCTAAATTTATGAAGTGAAGATATAAATAGTGTTATAAATCTTTATTTGTAAAAGAAAGGAACAGTGCTACGTCTGTCTCCTGGATACCAAATGGAAACATCTTTGTATACAAATCTTAAAGGAATAATCCTGAAACTTTTAAGTTCAAAGATTAGTCCATCCTTTTAGTATGACAGCGAATGATGTTTGGTGCATAGCTGTTACCATGTGTAGTTTACTACTGTGTAGTAATAATACTTAATTTCTGAAACTATCTTTTAGTAAATATAGCTACTTTATGCTAAAACATCCTAGTGTAGGAGAAAGAGGAGGAGGTGAGTTTTAATAGTGAGACACGAAGCCTGATATGATAGAGAGAAATTAAATGCAGAAGACTAAGAGGTTGGGTGGCTGCACAGTATGAGAGGCTTTATATATTGTGAGGACTCAGCTGGAAAATTCAGCTCTGGTTCTAAGACAGTTATAGAGGAGGAGAGCGTAGGTTAGAGAACTTAACTAAATAAACTGATGGAGCGTTTTGGCAGCCTAGGAAATAAAAGGCTGAAAGGGGATGGGATGATAGTTTCCTGTGTATAGGAGATTGTTTTAAGGAAGATAACGCCTAGCTGTTTGCTTTCACCAGCTCTGTTAGGTGCAGACAAGAAAGAATTCAGTTGATTCAGGTGAATGAAAACAGAAAACAGAACAGGCACAAAAATAGACATGTTTGAGACATCTAACAGGCTAATTGTGCCCAGAAATTGGGACTAGTGTCCAGAGGCAGAACCCTAGCACATGAGCCTAAGCAGCCAATGCTTGCACAGCATCAAAGCCAGCTCTGTTTCTCACTCCGCTCCCTGGGCTGGGAAGGGACACAGCTGGGACAGCTGACCTGGCAGCAAGCACTCTTCAGCAGAAGTTAAAACGCTGGTGTGTTATCAGTGTTGTCCTAGTCACTAGACCAAAGCACAGTTCCAGATGGGCTGCTCTGAAGAAGAAAATGAACTCTATCCACGAGCAACATAAGGAATATTGCTTGTGGAAATTGTAGTTATTTGGGTTGTAGCAGAGGAGGTGCATGAGTTTGAGGTTCTGTAAGTGTTATCTGTACAGGAACATCTTCAACAATTAGGAGTGGAAAGTAACTGAGCGAATTATGAAATTATCCAATTTGGCAGGTTAATCATAACTTCCAGTCATGTAGTGGGATTTTCCAGTAATCTGTTCTCTGTAGAGGCGTCTTCCTTTCTCCCCCTTCACCCAGAGTATCAATATTTCCTGCGGGTAAATATTTATTCTTACCATAAATCCCCTGATCTTTAATAAATGCAGATTGCTGATAATAGTCTTAAAATTTCTCCTCATCCCACATAATGCAGAGTTGTGAAGTCAGATGACTTTTGTTTGGTGTGCATGCTGCTGTCTGGCTCTTTTCTTGTGTCTGTCCCTCCCAGTCTCTTACCTGATGTTCAGAGTTGTCCTCTGTTCTTCCACCTAGCAAACTTCCGGTTTTGGTGTCTTTTTATCAAGTTGACATGTATTTTCTTTCCCCATACCTGTTGGTTTTACTGTCACCTGGTAGCAGTTTTATACTACACATACATGGTCTGAGAGGTAGTTTTAAATAAAATGTGATACTGCCAACTGTAAAACCATTTTCAAATTCAGGAAGTTGTGGGGAGATGAGTTAAATGCCTACGGTCTGTTAAACATCTAAAAATGCATTTTTGTGTGTATAGGTTCCTAAAGGATTGCCATACTTCTCAGTGGACTTTGGGCTTCAAGGAGGATTTGCTCATGTCATTGAAGATCAACACAAGTTCCCCCATTACTTCGGAAAGGTATTGTTGTGTAAAAAGATCAACAGTCACTTTGATGTACCTTATCACAGTTCATTGCTTATCTTTTCATGGTGAGCCATTATAATTCAGCTTGTGAATAAAGAAATAGTTGTTTTCTTCACTGGTTGGTACTCAGAGTTATAGATCCATTTTTCTTTTGAATCAATAGGGACTCTGGAGTTTTGACATGTAGTCTGATAGATGGAAATACTTGCAGCTATTTAAGAAAGAAGAAATATTGTTATTGATACAGTGGTAGCCTCATATAGGTACACTGACTCCTGCTTGAATAAAATAGGGCACATACACACAGGCTCACAGACAACTCCTGCGGTAATACCTGTGTGGTTAAATTGCTCCATGTGGAATAGAGGGTATATGCAGGAAGTGCTACAATAAAATCTTCCTTTTCTTATTCTGTCACAGTGATCAATTATTGAAAGAGTCGGCAGGGCAAAAATGTTAAGAGGGATTGGGTATATATTACTATAAATAATATAACTTGCTTGAATTAAAATGGGTATCTTTTTTTCCAAACTTCCCTCTTTCAGTCAAAAATGTTCCATCAACAATCTTGCAACGTTAGGACATTTATGCTGTGCATTGCTGTGTTGTACTGTAAAGAATTTTGCTGAAGCAATCATCTAGCAAACTACATTTGTAATTTTGAATTGGTATATTTTTCAGAATTTCCATTTTTTTATAACTAGCTCTCAATAAAAAACATTGACAAATGATTTCATAATTGGGAAAAAAGTCTTATTTTTTTATTAAAATAGCATTAAGTGATACGGCATTTTGTCATTTATCGTTATCTATCTTTGTTCTACTTGCAAAGGAAATCGTTGGTGGCATGCTGGACTTGGAACCACGGCTCTGGAGAAAAGGAGTGAGGCAGAACTTTGAGGAGCAGAGGAAGAAAGTGTTGCAGTTTGCACAGTGGTGGAAGCCGTATGATTTCACCAAGAAGAACGAATGAATACATCCTTGAGGTCAAGGACTATATAAGCCATAAATTATACTAAAGGATATTTTGTATGTTAAATACGACACCGGTATATTATATATTGCTAGTATGTTTTAAACCCAGGGATATTGTTTAACTGATTTTCTCTTTCTGGTTTGGATATTGTGTGTACCGCCTGAACCTGCAAGCCCAACAAACCAGATCTGCACGGTGTTTCTCATTTTTCATTTTTTATCTGAGCCAAAATAATAACGTCCCTGTGGCCATTGGAATTCTTCAAGGTATAGCTTTTACTTTTGGAGTTTTTATAATACTTGAAACAACTAAAATTGTATCTTGTAGCATAGAACCAGGACTTAATTAGTGCAGCAACTTTTTCTAGAAAATGATGTAAATTTTATGAATATGTTGATTAAAACAAACACATTGTTGCACTGCCTTGAGTCTTTGTATTCTGTTGGTTGAGGCAATTGCATTATAAATTGGTTGAGGCCATTGCAATGTAAATGTTCAGTTATGATGTGATAAACTTAATCAACCTTGCACAAGAATTAATGTCATTTTCTGTGCTTTCAATATGAAGTAATATTTTAAAACTGACTGGTTGCACAGAGAACGATGAGATTGTCCGTAGTAGGCAGCAAACTTTGGCTTTAATGGTAACAGTTAATTTTGGTGACAATAAAAATTAAAAGGAAAAAAGAGAGGAGGAGGAAATAAACTTAGAGGGTAAAAAAAAATAATAAAAAAAAATAAACACCTCTCTGATGGCCAGCCAGAAAGAAAATCATCACAGGGACCTCCCTAAATAACTCCTCCCTGAGCATCCTCAGGTGGCAGGTGCTCTGCCATAATACTCTCCTGATAATAAATATATAAATAATATAAATACTTTTCACTTGTTCCTGCTTATGTAGTTGGGAACTGCTTGTCAGTTGCTTAAGGACCTACTCTTCACTAGGTTTTGTGTTCGTTTTTTCCTGGGTAAAATTTTAGAAAATTGGAGGTGAGGAA